>NC_056732.1:990358747-990453999 GCF_019279795.1 Protopterus annectens | reverse complement strand
GCTTCCACATTGTACATTCCCTATGGGAGCCAGACTGTATTGCATGATATGCTACTGATACCAGCCTGACGTCATACAGGTGGGATGGAGTACTGTCAACATCTTGTGCCCATGTCGTGTCATGTTTGGCTGTGGGGGGGGGGATACCTATTTGTACAAGACGTATGTTGTTTGGGGCCTCTCAACCCCATTAACGGTGCATGTGGGCATATATGTGTTTGTTATGTTCCCATTTTTATCTACAGATGTATGTCCGTATATACCTATATACGTATATATATATATCTGCTTACATATATATAAATTGCTTTATATATATATATATATATATATATATATATATATATATATATATATATATATAGATGTAGACATATATATCTATAGATGTATGCATATGTGTGTATATATATATATATATATATATATATATATATATATACATATATATATAAAATATATATATATATATATATATATATATATATATATATATATATATATATATATATATAGCTATATCTACATATATATATATATACCTATATATATATATATATATATATATATATATATATATATATATATATATACACACACACACACACACACACACACACACAGACACACACACACACACACACGCACACACACACCCACACACACACACACACACACACACACACACACACACACACACACACACACGCACACACACACACACACACACACACATACATCTACATGTTGAAATACATTCCCTGTACTGTTGAATGCCTAGGTTGGATGATATGTTTGTGAAAACATCAGGGTTATGTATATCTGATATGGCTTAGTGGTAAATCAGTTTGGCTATGGTGTGTAGGGTCCTGGGTTTGACCTTGCAAAGGCTATTTATTTTTTGCTACGCAGAACATGGGCCATTGGATGTTGTGTCTTTCGGCTTTTCCCGGTTAGGGGTCACCACAGCGGAACTCCGGTCTGCTAATGATTGGCAGTAGATTTTTACATGCTGAGTTGCCAGCTCTGACACACAACCTTCAATGAAGGTACGCCCAGTCACGCATGTCTCCACACAGAAGACGCTCTAGCTGAGAATCGAACAGGACAACGTCATACTGTGAGGCGACAACACTACCGCAGCACCACCACCGCGGTTAACATGGGCCCATTGGATACAGAGTGATTAAGGCACTTTTAAGCAGTTGTAAGTGTGTTTGCGCAGAGTTGTGCAGAAGTAAGCACTGCTAACTTCCAGTTACAGTTTCTTATACTGATTTAGTTTCTCAATTGCTTGACCTGTGTAGGCATTGCTTACTCCCATGCAAACAGGCTTAAACCGGCTTACTGCTGCTTAAAAGTGCTTACTCCCACTTACCCCTGTGCTAATTTCTTTAAAAGAAAAGAAAAAATGGTTGATAGGAAAGTGGTGAAAAAGGGGCACAAAGAGGGAAAGACAGTAGGGAAGAGAGCTAGGGATGTACAGAAAGGGTGTAGGGAAGGCCCATAGCTGCCCATTTCTTCTACAGCAACAGCTGTGCAGATACACTGAATTTGGAGGTAGAGTTGGACACTCAAATCCCTGACAGAGGGGTGAGGACAACAATAATATGTTGTGATGCCAATTAGACCAGATTACATGTGTCCAGTGGACACGTATGAAATGGACAGCTATGTATGGGGCAAGATTTTTTTGGGGGGGCAATTTGCCCTTTTTTTCAGATGAGAGTGGGATGTTGGGGAGGGATAGTAGGTATATTTGGGGAGGTAGGTTGGGTAGGTTAACAGACAAGACAAACAAGATGCATACAGTGGCGGTATATGACACATGTGGGGGGTAGACACTTTGATGGTGAGGGGTGTTGGAAGATCGGAAGCCCATGAGTCTCCTAGTGGAAACAAATGGACTGAGATCCCCACCCATGGGCAGTCACCACTTCACCTTCACAGTACTGAAGTGGCTGTGCTGGGGGCTGAGTCACAGAGCCAGGCCGACCCTCTAGTTGAGACACATGGCCCTTGAGCTGGTGTAGCAGATCTCTGACCTCCCTGTAGAGCTCGCTGCTCACCATAGCCCGGACCTGGTGATGGGTGACAGGTTCCTGTCTGCACCCACTCCAAGGGGGGGAACGAGCCCCATCCCCAGAGGAGGTTCCACCCAAAGGTGGCGCAAGAACAATGGACGACGAGGTCCCAGATTGGGTTTCAGACGTGTCGGTGCCCGGTGTCACGGCCAGATGAGGTGGGACAGGTGTGTCCACTGGAACCGGCCTTCCCAAACGTGCTATAGTGTTTAAATTTTACCATCATATGTGGGTTAGTAATAGTCAACACATTCCAGGGTTAGGTATAATAGCATGCATAGATATTCCCATTAACACAGATACCAGATACGGAACAGTTGCATAGCAAATGGAACACATGCATATATGGGACCACAGTGGTACTAACAACAGCATGCAGGTACAGTGATGGCACCATGCCACCAATGTTGGAGTATTTCAATATAGCACATGCATGGAAACAGGTTAAAATAATTATCAACCAATAGGACATATGTCCCAACAGTCATTACATACCAGTTGAGGTGGATATGTAGTTTATTGATGTAGATATGGTGGGGGGGATGTCAATAAACAACTAGTTTATTCCTGTAGTCCACATTACTTTCCTACTCAGTGCTGTTATCTGTACATTACAAGTATTACTACAGAACCCTATGGCCTTAGTTTGGACAGTGATATGGCTGTCGTCATCGTTATACATGAACTGATTTTACTTTCTGTATACACCTCTTACCTGGTATACCTGTGGAGGAAATGTTTAATACTAACTAACTGTTTCTACACATAGTCCCAGATTCCAAGTTGATGTTGTGCACATAGCTGTCTATCTCTTTTGGCCCAGACTCTGTCCATGTCTTCACCACATGCAGGTGAACCAGGACATATCTAGACTATTGCCCTCTTCAACCTTTAGTGACTTACCACACTCTTATACAGGCTTTCCTACACAGTTATATTATGTAGCACAGTGTGGGTGACAGTGATCAGTGATATCTTATTATTTAGAGCAACTACAATGCTCACAATTCCATACAATACCAGAGTAAACAGTACCAGTACAGTGTATCAATCTTCTTTTTTCTCGGCACAGTGTTCGTATCCGACGTACCTGTGGGAGCAATGTTTGTTAGCACTACCTGAATGTTGCCACACAAAGTATCAGACTACACATTAGTATTATGCACATACATCTCACTCTGTTACTGTACACACTCTGGTCACAGCTTGACAACATGGGGGTGTAGATAGGACATACTTGGCTTATTACTCTCATAACAGTTTTGGGAGTTGCTAGAGTGACAGGTTTGTTCTCATAGATGTGTGACAATCAGTGGTATTCCCTGTTTTCTGCCTGGACATCTGGGATCATCCCACAAACTTCCTAGGGGGAGAGGGTGACAGGCAGCAGATAGTTTGTGCTTGTTTCATGGTCAAAGTAAGGTTTATCTTATACACCTGTAAGCACTTCTTTATCCATGAATGTAGGATACTGTCAAATACTTTTTGGAATCTCTCTATGTCATACATAGATTCTTCTCCTTTTTGCAATTCTCCATTATGACTTTATTTAACAATAAATGATCCTTTGTTCTGTATGGCTTTCATTTGTTATCCTTTTGTTCTATTGCCATGATTAAGTTTTCTTTTAAATGATTCTAAACTCTGCTGGCATCAATCCCAGTATATAGTTTATACATCATCAAAAGTCAATTTATTGGTCTATAGTTTTTAGGATAGCTTGCAGGTTCACTGTTAAGGAGGAGTATCATTTTTCCTGTTGTTAACCAGGTTGGTGTCTGTTCAGGGTGTGCATATAAATAGTTTTTACTCAGGGTTAAATCTTCATATAAAGATACTACTTAATACTTTTAGCCAGAAGTTAGGGTATTGCATCTGTGCCTGGGTTTTTTTCCAATTATAAGCTTTTCTTGACTTTGTTTCAAATTTTTCTCATTGTTGCTTCATCCCATTTCATATTCTGTACATTTGAATGTTTTACTGTATCTTTTACTTCTTCTATCCATTCGGCATCTTTGTTATGTTCCACAGAGATATTTCTGCAAAATGCGTCTATTTCTTCTTTTTTATGGCATTTCTCTTCCTTTTGCTTTGATTCCCAATTCTCTATAACAGTTTTGTGTCATCAGAAAATTGCTTATTTTGTACTTTTCATTTAAGTTTATCAGCATATCTTCTAGGCTTTTCTGCCTGTGCTGAAATCTTTAGTTTATTGTTTGCAATAGTGTATGATAGATCCTGGTCTGTTCTAATACTGCATATTCTATACTCTTCTAACAGTGATACTTCTCGTCTTAATTTCTTTCTAGCTTTCTCTGTTTGATATTTATATGACGGCATTTGATTTCTTCTCTTCCTTCTCCTTATTGCCCTGTATTTTTGTGGTAAGCTTTTATTTGCTATTAATATAGCTATACAGTAGTATATCCTATTTACTTTGGTCATATCACATGAATTTTTGTTAATAGTCGTAATTACTGTGTTCATTTATGTTAACAAACGTCTAACATTTTGGGTCTTAGTGACTTTCTGTAATCCATTTCTTTCATTGATCTTAATATCTCTATTCATCTCTATTAAATCAAACAACTCTTTCATTAGATAATTTTCCTTTAAACTGAGAGCACATTCTTTGTTCTCCATTTCCTGCAAGCATTCTACAGAAAGTCCCAGAACATATTTCTGTGAGATATTCTATAGGAATTCACTGGCTTATCACATCACAGCACTGGTTTTCTGCTAAAGGCTTCAGAGTATCATCATGTGGCAAGTGATCAGATGCTTCCTATTCCACCTGTTTCTCCTTAATTTGGCAACTCATTTCTCCATCATGCTGAGACATTAACAGAGTTGGATTTTCTGTACTAAATCCTTCACCTCACAGGTAATCCATAACTTCAGTTTCTATTTCTTTAACTTCTTCATTGTTAATCCTCTTTTCTACTTTCCACTTTATTTTCTTATTTTTGTGCTGTAAAATGTTCCATATCTGGATACCTTTGCCTGTAAGTCTCTTCAGATACCTTTGGTGCTGCTTTTTTGTATTGATTAGTTTTACTTTTTTCTTTGCATAAACATTGCAGCATATTAACTCCCCTTTTTTTCACTTGTCCCTATTTCTTTTTCATATGTCTTCCATTCCATGTGTTTCTCCTTACTTTGGAGACTTATTGTTCCACCATGCTGTGACATAACCTGAGTTAGACTTTCTATAACTGATTCTTCACTTCCCAGGTATCACATAACTTCAGCTTCTGTTTGTTTAACCTCTACTTTACTAATCTTCTGTTCTACAGCCCCTCTTTGTAATCTTATTTTTTTTGTATTGTGAAATTTAACATATATGGGTGCCTTTGTCTGGATTTCTCTTCAAATATCTTTGGAGCTGTGTATTTTGTATTGATTAGCTTGGCTCTCTCCTTTGCATAACTATTGCACCATATCAGATCTCTCATTCCCATGTCCATAGTTCTTTTTTTATACCTTTCAAAAAATGTCTAGTTTTTGTTAATTGTATGTTTGCACTTCCTCAGTCACTTCTTTTTCCAAATGGCCCAAGGTTTCTTGGTCTATATAGTGTTTTTCATGAATCTATTATATTAATGAACACAAATTTGCATTTGAAGCTTTTTACAGTTTTTCTTGTAACAAGAGTTGATCAGAGTCTGTCTCTCTAGAAGAACGCACATGCCAAGTTGAGTTCACCAGTATCATTTAGATGACTGGCTATCTTGTATATGGCCATAGGTTACACTGTTCCACAATGTTTGGTACTGTATACTGGTGACCAGCCTTACCTGAGCTATTTTCCAGAGTATATCAGTAATTTGGTTCAGTTGTATGCCCACCAATTAAAGCAAGTGTTATTCCTTTTCTAGATGCTGTTGCAGTCGATCTATTATCAGCTGAGTTCAGGTGGTTTGCTGTAATAAAGCCATTGAACAGTAGTATGGTCCTTCAGGCTACTATGCAAGGTTCACACCAGCCATGCTCCATCATGTTACACACAGTAGCCTATTGCTGACTATTCAGAATTAGGCTGCACTTAGTATGTGTACTAGCAGTGCTGTAGGTGCTTACAGAAACATCTCCATCAGAATGAGAGCACCTTCACAACCTGTATAGTGGGTGCCCAACGTACTATGCCACTCTCCACAATCTATACGTTTTACTAGGATGGCCACATTTGCCAGTGTTACATACCCATTTGTGCACCACTCAGAACTCTGCTTCCTGTTCATTCAGATAAGTAATCTACAAACAGAAATATACTTTCAAACTCCAGCTAATCACATGCGTATGAAATGTAGCACCAGTTTTATATCTTACCACAGCTTATGCAGGCATATGTGGTACCCAATGCAGGGAGTATATAACATCAAATTATACTGATCAGCATCGTTTCTGCATACCGTGTCTTGTCTAGAATGCATTGCATTGTAAGATATGTAGCTGACCAGTACAGAGAACATAAGGACTTACACAAACAAGACAGCTTATTGTATGGCATTGATTTCATATCCTTAACTCTTTCAGCATGCCACAGCTATCTTAACACTTCTCCCCCCCCCAAAAAAAAATGAATATTTTATAAATGTGATCAGATAAATATTGCTTGAAACTATCTTAAGTCATTAGAAACACTTATGAATCTTTATACCCCAATCAGTAGATGTCTACTTATTTTCAGACATAAACACACAAGATAATAGTACGTCTATTATTAATGTTTTATTGCAGGCTATGGCACCACGAAACATGAAATTTAAAAAAGAAAGTACAGTACATAATGTCTGCATATATGAGATGTTATTAAAACATTATAGACCATATGTTTAACACTGATCGGTGCCATCTATAAGGCACTGACAGAGCTTAAACACAACATGGTGGCATCCTCACAAGGTGAACATCTAGACCTACTTGTTCCATTATATGACAAATGATGCATGAATAGTCACACTAAAAGAATTCAACAGTCATACTGCACCTTTCACCTATGGTAGGTGGTAGTGATTTATGAAAGGTATGCTTTTTGAAAATGAACCTCTACTACTGTTAACATTAAACGCTTTATAGTCTGAAGCAAGAATACTCACCCCAACACTCTCTTAGGCAATACAGTCTACACCTATTCACTTCAAAGTCTTCATGGGCCACGGAGAGAAACAGTGCACTGTGTAATAGGAGTGGCATGTTATATGCGCAACTAAAGATAAGTCCTATTTACAGCTGTTGTTTAACTTCATCCTCCCACTGGAATAGGAGGACAGGATTGCAGCGCTCATGTCATTGCAATGGTGATGGCATTGTTGACCTATGCATGGGATGCCAGTGGCATGAATGATAGCCTGGGCTAAATTATTCCAGACTTCATTCAGAAGTTTGGTAGCTGACCACATACCTTCACAATTTAACAAAGCAGTTTCTCATTGTCAAGTGTAAGAAAGCCCGAGACAGTCATTAATATTCCAGGCAACTTTAAACATGTAATGATGCAATGTTTTTTTCATACATCCAGATGTTCAGATAACCCTTGTCCTACGCAATCATTCACAGACATACATACCCGAAACACCAAAACAGTGTACAGGGAGGAAAGGCAAATTAAGTGAGAAATAATACTTTTAGTGAAAAATGGTTTTAACTGTGAATATACAGTGTACTCCAATCTACTTAAAAAAGCCTCACCCTGAGATTCAGAAAGACTGCGGTCACAATGTCAGCCATGCCTCCTCTTTTTGCTATGCGTGTGTGACGAGCCCAGTTATTCATTAACAATGAATGTGGCAGATGAGCGTGCATGATGAGCAGCTCATTAAATATTCTGTCTGGGGCTAGAGCAATGTATACAGAAAGACTGCATTGTAAGGCTTGTCTATCAAGCACAAGCCACAATGGTGCTTGACATGATCTTGCATGCACAGTTACATCTAAAGAACCTATGTGACTGCCATGACACTTACGTGACAATCTCTTGTTTGAGCTAATAATACATACCTGCACAGAAGATAATTTGTGGAAGGTAGAAGGTAATTAAGAAAACAGTAGGAGGTTAGGTTAGGTATTAGGGCCACACAATCAAACATATAACATATAATAATAATAAAACCAAACTGTGATAACTAATGTAAATGAAGAACTATACTAATAAAACAACAAACTTCTTTCTTATAAACTAAAAGAAAGACACTCGAAGGCAAAACTGATGATAAGCACTTTCATTATTTAATGATATCTAGAACTTCTTCAGAACTGACAACATTTAAAAATGTCAGGTATAAGTAAAGTGCACAAGGTAGAGAGAGAGAGAGATGTAACCATGACAATAGCATATAACTTCTGAGAACAGAGTGAGGAAAACATTAACCAATCAGAAACTACACATTTTGCACAGCTGTATATACATTAACAAATGTTAGTATAAATCAAGGCACATTTAACATTCAGGTTTTCATTGAGTCCAAGAGGTGTCTCAGCATTAAGCAATAACTGCCATCACAACTCTTTCAGTTCAAAGTCTCGCAATCTCCAAAAAATTGGTTAACTTGTTCCAATATGAGAAATTTGAAACCAATAAACTTAGGGCAGTGTAAACTGTGTCTTCCTAGAGGGTTTCTTTCATCTTTATTTCTGATAGCTGCCAAATGTTCTTTTACTCTACCATAGGTTCATAGGTTCATAGGTGTGTACTAGGCTAATGGCCCTAGAGCCTTTACAAGCCTAGCCCATGGGATTACCCTGGCAACGTGTCACTTGACCTTAGTTTCCAGTGCCTCTGTTGAGTAAAGCCACTGGAGTGATCACCGGGGTGAATTTTCTATTTCCCATCTATTCATCAAGATTTCTCTTGAAGATGGCCAGTGAGGTGCTCTGTTTGACATGTATGGGAAGTCTATTCCATAGCATGGGCAGTCTCTGGGTTATGAACCTGTCCCTCCAGCATGTTCTGTTGATTGTGGTAATGAGGCTGAGGTCTCTGTAGCATGTGGTGTGGAGGGATTGGGATTTCTTTAGATGTAGCATTTCTAACAGAGCTGGGTCAGACATGGCTTTATAAGTCAAGCAGAGATTGCCTCTAAGTAGGCGATATGAGACAGAATAGATGGAGTTTTTTGAGTCTGTCCATATAGGACAAGTGTTTAAGGCCTAGGATCCTCTTTGTGAGGTACTTTTGTGGCCTCTCCAGTTGTCGCAGGTGTCTAGTGAGGTACATGCCAAATGGGGCATTGTACTTGATGACTGGCCTAATGAGGGAAGAGTAGTGGGAGACAATGACCTCTTTCTTCCTGGATGCAAAACCCTTAGTAGTGAGATGTGTCCCATAGAAGAACTTTCTGACCACAGTGGCAGTCTGGTGGTCAAAAGAGAGGTTGCTGTCAACCTGTGTTCCCAGATCTCTTATAACGCCTTCTGTGGTCAGTGGACTACCATTGATGTGGTAGTTCATGGGAACTGGGTTTTTCCCCAAGGAGATGACGACACATTTTTTGGCATTGAGCTTAAGGCCATGGTTCTGACACCAGCCGTTGGTCTCAGTGAGGCCCTTCTGTAGGAAGTCAACTCCACCCGGAGAGTTAATAATGGCTCCCAACTTGCAATTGTCTGCGAACTTTGTAAGCCAGAGTCCCTTTGTGTTGGACAGAACATCTGAGAAATAGATAGCAAGCAGGAGAGGACCCAGGACCAATCTTTGTGTGACTCCACTCATCATTGGTCGGCAGTTTGACTTGGGGTCATCTACATTCACACTGTGGATTCTATCTGTGAGTCAGTTTGCAACCCACCTAGTGATATAGGGGTTGATGCCTAGCTCTGTGAGTTTCTCCATGATTCCTGAGTGGGGAATGGTATCAAAGGCCTTGGCCAGATCAAAGTAGGCTGTATGAACCATCTTGCCTTCATCCACAGCTCTGGTGACTGACTCAAGAAGTTGACCAAGTTGAGCAGGCATGATCTGTCTTTTACAAAACCAAACTGTGTGGGATCCAGAGTTTGGAGATTCCCTATATCCCTGTTTATCAGGTCCATGATGATGCTTTCCATAGCTTTGCATATCAGACTTGTCAGGCTAATGGGGTGATAGTTCCCAGGGTCTGTAGTCACTCCTCCTTTGTGGAGAGGGATGACTATAGCAGTGCGCCATTCATTAGGGACAAAGCCTGAGGTGAGGCTGTGATTGAACAGTGCACACAGGTGAGGTACCAGTTCACTCTGTAGTTCATGTAGAACACAGCCAGGGATATTGTCAGGTCTCATAGAAGCTGTATTTTGGCCTTGAGCAGTGCTGTTTTAACCTGTGCAGCAGTAGTACTGGGTGCCTGGCAATCTACTGGTATTGTGAATGGTTCTTTGGGGGGGGGGAGTTGGCACTGAATCTGTCGGCCATATATTGGCAATATCTGTTGACTTCATATAGGAGGTACCATTGTGCAGTAGCTCAGAGCAAATCTGGGTATTGCCCTGGAGGTTCTTTACATAACTATTGAAGGCCTTGTGGTTGTCTTTACTATCTGCTGCAATTCTGTTTTCATAGTTAGCTTTAGAGGATTTGATGAGGGATCTCAACTTTTTATTGAGGCTGATAAGGGAGTTTTTCACCTTATTCCGCATCAGTTTCCTCCTTCTGTTGTAGAGTTTATTTATGGCAGGAGACCACCAGAATGGCTTCCTTTTTTTGGAGGAGAGCATCTTGGTTCTACTGGGTATGGTGAGATCCATGCATTTATGTATGTGTTCATACAGTGCATTGGTGTATGATTTGGCGGTCATGCAACTATTCTCCATTTGCATGGGTGCCATGAAGTTAGCCACCTCTGTTCTTAGAAACCCAAAGTTAACTTTGGAGAAGTTTTTCATGGTGGTTCGCTTGGGTCTATATGACAGTATCAAATAGACTAAATAGCGAATGCTATTTAATAGATCCGATACTGTCGAAATTTCAAAATAGCGAAGTCACGGAACATCAAATTTTTTCCAGGGAAAAAATTTGGTGGGCTGTCTTCGGGATTTTGCCATTTCCTCCACTATGGTGTGATCTCGGAGTTGGTATATTTAAGTAGGGGGGGTGTGGGTGGGGAGTGAATCCCCCCCCCCCTTAAATTTGTGTTTAATTTTGTTTTGTTTTTTTTACGGAGCAGCAAATTTTTTCCCTGGGGAAAAACTTGCTGTTCCATTTGTTCGATATTTTGTTGTTTAGCTATTATCAGTATGATGAAATAGTGTTCACTATTTTAATTGTACGATAATATAACATAGATATGTTAACTTTGTGGGGGGGGTGGGATGTGGATTTCCAAGGTGATTAGTTTGTGGTCGGATCTAACCATGGAAGAGTTGACTATTGGTGTAGAGCAATGGTCACCCATGTTAGTAATGACCAGGTCATCGATGTTGCTACCTCTAGTGGTGGTAAAAATGAGCTGGTCCAAGGCATTGGAATTAATGAATTCCAGGAAACATTGGACAAGTGTATTAGTACATGAGTTTTCCCAGTTAATGGAGGGGTAGTTGTTACCACCCAGTATGAGCATGTTATGTTGGACCCTAATATTCTCCAGGGTGCTTAGGAACGTGGAGTGAGTGTCTTGGGACATGGTTGGGGACCTATAACAGGCTACGACCTGAATCACTGTCTTACCCAATGTTAGCTGCACCGGAAGTATCTCTGATGCATTCTGTTGGGCTGCCAGTCTGTAGGTATGTGCATCCTTTATGAATATGGAAACACCTCTACCTTTGGAGCTTCGGTCCAAGTTCTGCCGAAAGGTGTGGAATGAGTTATAGCCTGGTAGTGCAGGGGTGCTTTCTGCTGCCTTGAACCAGGTCTCTGTTACAGCAAGAATGCTGATGTTCTCCATTTTAAGGAATGCTTTGAGTGCATTTTGAGATTTAGACTTCTAGCGTTGAGCAGCATGACCACGTCTTACCAACATAATATGCTTTGCAAGAATTACACACTGCTGCATAATCTAAAAACTTAGAATGGCAATCAAAATGTTTTTTTTTTTAAATAGACTATAATATTACAGTGTTAAATCCTGAACTCAGAGCCAATATAAATGCACTTATATACTACACATTTGTTGCAAGTAAGCATGCCTTAGTGTCACTGTTCTGTACTTGTAATAGAGAAAAATGTGGATTATCTTTTTCAAAAGACATTTTCAGAGTGGCGTTTTTTTTGAAGGGAAAGTTAGGACTATTCCCTAAAACTTGGCATAAATCTTTACTAGCTTTAATGATGTTCCAATTTCTCTGCACAATGTTTCTAACGCCTTGTGCATCCCTGCTGATAGGAAGAGGAAAACTGCAGTGTTTTCAGTTTGATCTACTGTGTCTTTAGGCACTAAACCATATCTGAGTATAGGTCTATGTTTATTGTGCCTGTGAGCTGCTATACAACATATAACATAGACTAGAGCATAAAGAGAGGTGGTGACATGATTAGGGATATGGAATAAATAACAGTGGCCTCAGGCACACAGAGGAAAGACAGTGGTGCAGCCAGGGCATTGGAGGCTGTGATGCTGCTGGTGCTGATGCAGTAGTCATTGGTGTAGATGCAATGGACCTTAGTGGTGGCAGGTATCTGGTCTGGATGCTGGTGTATGTAAATAGTGACAAACTGAAGATAAAAAAGGAAAAAAACATACAACCACACATACATGGTAGCGGAAGAGAAAAGTGCAACTGTGTCAAACAAATGCAGGCGCAAAAGCAGAGTTTGACTACTATACCTGTACTATAATATAAATATCAGGAAACAACCACCCTACTTTAGACATGATATGACATGCTTATGCAACCCCTATGGGACTTGAACCCACAACTTTCCTCATTTACATTACGCCAAACATTTAATTTACAAACTCAAGTACAGCAGCACTGAAATTAAAAGGCATAAGAGAAACATGCAACAGATGGGTGTCAGACACTTGCAGAATGAAAAAAGCAATACAGCCAAAAATAGAGAACCCAATGGTGAACTGAATCCACAAATTTCCTCACTTACAATGGGCAAAGCACATCATACCTAACCTGGGCAATAGCAGCAGTGAGTTAAAAAGCCTTAAAAGAAACAAACAGTAGTTGGGTGTCAAAGACTTATGAAAGAATACTAGAGTCAACAACAGTTCCCTGAGACACCATCTTTGCGATATAATTTTTCATCCACAGGCATAGTTGGCACCATGATGCTTTGAAAGGGCAAGTCTTCAAATCTTGGCAGCTGAATCTTTTGCTGAAAGTGCCAAATGCCATGCAATAATGTTCAGTTCATGTGCATGATCAGTGTACACCAAGGCCAATATACATAGTTCATGACTGTGAATGAATTTAGTCGCTGGACATATGAACCATTGCAGTATACCTTTTGGTATAGAATGAACAATGCCAATTCTCGGCAGTTGTACATGGGTATCAATGTTGCTCTTCTTGACCCACCATGAAAAAAACTAATCTCAAAAGATAAATTAGTAGGTAGCCATAGATGGATATGTGTGGTGTGCTCATCTATTTTTTGACCAGATTAAAAGGTAGAAATTGGGAGTATCAGAAAAATATGAAAATGGAAAGCCAGCAGTGGATAGACCAGAAGGTGAGTAGCTAAGGAATGAGTAGAATGGAGGTGGGGAAGATGGAGTATTTGTTATGACAAATGCCCATTTTTCATGCATAAAGGGAAACTAAGGAGAGGGAAGGAAGTAAGAGATGCAAAAGGAAGGCAAAAAAGTTAGGTTAGGTGACATGGGAAGACAGACTTGATTGACAGGGTGTGTGGTAGCATAATGAGGGATGAGGAAAACAATGGTAGAAGCAGAGGTCAGACATAGAAAAGGCAATGCTGAGGAGAGGATTGAGCAACCAACAGGGGTAGGCAGGGACACAAAAGGGGGGGGGTAACACTAGTATGGGGGACTGGATGTGGTGTCCACAGCTGCAGTCCTTGTAAGCTGTGATCCAACTGGAGATAACTATCCACCATGAGTACCATCACCACTAGGCCCTTTCTCAGATGGAAGGCACAGTGCTGGTCAGGCACGCCACTTAATGGGTTGCCAGAAGAGGTCCTCCATGTGGCTAACTCGGGCATGCAACCTCCTGTGGATAAGCTGCCAATGGGTGACATAGTACTTCTAGTTGAGGGTGCAATAGTCCCATCATCTGTTGCAGTACTAAATGCAGTGGGTGGTGTGGATGAGGCAGGAGGGGTGTAGTTGACTGTGGCAGGGGGTGCACAGAAGTGCTGGATACTTCTGGATGTGGGGGTGACAGTGCTAATGCTACCACCTGTGGGGGGCGGTTAGGCCTTGGCTGAGGGATGGTTGCAGGTTGTGATGCTGTTGCTACATATAATAGTAAAATACATGGAGAAAAACAAAATAGTCAGCAAAATAAACATATGTAATAGAAAAGCTAGTGGTGAGAGAGAAATTCAAATGCAGGGAAAACCTACAATGAATACGTACTTATCTTATAATAGCATTACACCTAATAAATATGAATTAACAACCAAGATTCCTTCTAAGTTAGCATCACAGTCACTATATACAGGTGAGATGGGGACCTACACAGCCATCAACACCTGCATTCTAAATGGGAAGGGATTAGCATGATGAGCTACTTGAACAGAATAATGGGATCTATAGTCCAAGGTACAGTAATGATGTCTGAGACAAATGTTGAAATAAAAATGAAAAACTGCTGCTCACACGTACCTTTCACTCACAGGTTATAATCAAATGATAGAGATTATCCATGGCACCAATCTCCACTCACCCTAAAATATTGCTTACACATATTTCCCACATCTAATGCTTTAGATAGTATAACAAAATAGAAACCAAACTAGTATGTTAAGGTAAAACAAACAAGGGGGACTAAAACCCACAGAAATCCTCACAAGGTGAACATCTAGACCTACATGTTCCATTATATGACATGATGCATGAATAGTCACACTAAAAGAATTCACCAGTCATACTGCGCCTTTCACCTATGGTAGGTGGTAGTGATTTATGAAAGGTATGCTTTTTGAAAATGAACCTCTGCTACTGGTAACTTTAAATGCTTTATAGTCTGAAGCAGGAATACTCACCCCAACACTCTCTTAGGCAATACAGTCTACGCCTATTCACTTCAATGTCTTCATGGGCTATGGAGAAATAGTGCACTGTGTAATAGGAGTGGCAGGTTATATGCTAACTAAAGATAAGTCCTATTTACAGCTGTTGTTTAACTTCATCCTCCCACTAGAATAGGAGGACAGGATTGCAGCGCTCATGTCATTGTAATGGTGATGGCACTGTTGACCCATGCATGGGATGCCAATGGCATGAATGATAGCCTGGGCTAAATTATTCCAGACTTCATTCTGATACCTCAGGCCCTTAATAGCCCTCCCACAGTATATTCTGACTGTAATTCTCATGGAAAACTTGCTGAAAGATTTTCAACTCTTCCACACACCACCTTTGTACTTTGCAAGAAGCGTTACCCTCTTCTTCTTCAGCTGTGATGTCTCACCTTGAAGAATCTCAGTGAACAATGGCTGAAAACTGGCACCCAAAGCAGGTCTCACATGTTCCATCTGTTGCAAACTGACAGGCATTGACAGGGACCTCATTTTGCTCACTGCATGGTAGACTAAGATAAAATAAGTATTGAATCAAGTGATTAGTAAAGGCACTTCTGGGTATGAAACCTAGCACTCCTGTATTCCTGTGCATGTTGTTAAGACATTTATTTATTTCACATTTGTTTACCGGGAAAGTCCAACTGGGATAATATTACAGATGAGGCTAGTCAAGCTTATGGGTTTATAATTCCATGGGTCAATTAATGGTCCCCCCCTTGTGCAGAGTGATGACTGTTGCTGTCCTCCATCCTGCTGGAACATAGCCTGTCTGGAAGCTATGGTTAAATAGGGATCCAAGTGGGTCAGCTAAGGGATGTTTTAAGTTATTTAAAAGTCGACATGGGATTTTGTCAGGGCCCATTGATGCCATATTTTCCACCTTAGAGAGCACAGAGATGACCTACTATCTTGACATAATAGGCTGAGGAATTGTGGCAGGTATACTTTGGGGGACAGCCAGTGGGGACAGGGGGTGAAGTTTGATCAAATTCCATTAGCTAGTAGGTTGGCTATTTCCTCTGGTTGAGTATAGGTATCCACAAGCAGCTCTACGCATGGCTGGGTATTCCCTTTAAGATTTTGATGTAGTTAAAAATGCTTTGTGATTTCCCTTGGGTAGGGAGGCTATTTTTGCTTCATAATTTTTTTTTGAGGACTTGTACAGACCTCTGATTTCTTTGTTTAGACTAGTGGGGGATTTCTTCTTCTTCTGATGAGCCCGTTCCTGCTTATTTTTGATATTAATTTCTTTCTTTAGTTGTATAGTCCGTTTATACCAGGGGTCAACCAGGGTGGCTTGTTTTTTTCCACAAGGCTTGGGTTTAATCCTGTCTGGTACTGCTAATTCTTAAGAGGCTATACAAGGCATTGATTTACACCTCTGCCTAGGATTCTGTATTTCTAGGTTCAGGAGAGCTTTGAAATTTCTTATGCCATCAGTTAGTGAGAGATAATTTTTCACTGAGTAATTCTTTAACTTTTTTGAGCTTAATGGAGTATCTGGCGTTATAGTTATTTCGAAGGAGACCATTTTTTGGTCCAGTCTTACCAAAGAGGACATTACATGAAGGTGTGTGTGGGGGGGTCAGTGCTCCCCCATTGTTTGTGAGTACTACATCCAGGATACTTTAGCCCCTAATGGGTGTGCCATCCAGCTGTTGCAGAGCATTTGCATTGACAAGTCTAAGAACTTTCAGCCTAGATGTCAGTGGCCGTGCACATTTCCCAGCCAATGGTAGGACAGTTAAAATCACCCATGAGTATTGGGCTGCATGGTGAGTGACTCCAGTAGGTCCAGGTATGTAGTATGTTTTTCCTAGTTCATGGTGGGGGACCTATAGCTAGCAATGATGTGGTAGGGGATTTTTCCTATGGTAAGCTGGCCATGGCGTAGCTCAAGAGAGTCATACTGTTTGACCAGTCTTGAGGTGTACTTTCCTTTATGAAGATGGATACATCTCCTCCTTTGTTTTTTTCTTGCTCAGATAGTGGTCTGAACATATGGAAGGCATTGTAGCCTTGCATGGCTGGCTTGTTTTCTGCAGCTTTGAACCATATCTCAGTACCTGCATAGACATCAACATTTTCCAAGGTGAAGGGTGCTTCTGGCGAGCTCTGTTTCTTGTTTAGACTCCTAGCATCGAGCATCAGTACTTTGAAATTATTAAGAGAAGATTTTGTTATGTTGGGAGGTTGGTAACTTCGACACTGCCTAAAAAAGTCACAATGGGGATGGGTAAAGCCTTTGGCAATATCCAAAATCCTAGAGGAGACAGGGCAGACCATCTATGTCAAAACAGCGTGGCCTGTTGATCATGTCCTCCCAGGATGACAAATATTGGTTACAATTGGACTGACACCAAAAGTTAAGCCAATTGTAAGTGTTAATTATCTTTTGTTTGTATTATGGCATCATCATTGGTGAAGTTAGAATGCTGCTCAAGGCTAGGGTCATACCTGCCTGTGAAACATAAACTGAGAGCTCAATCATGTCTCTCTTCATATAGTCCATGGAGGTATATCTCAGGTCATTCACTTCCACATGTACTATGACAGAGTCATACTGGTACTTGGAGCTTAGTGACTTGAGTGCTTGTGTAATCTGACGGATCTTGCCATCATTGATTATGAACTGCTTATCAGAATCCCTGTGACCCAGACTTGAATGATCCAATATACAGAACTTCTGTGTGTTACTTTTAGTGCAGAACACAAAAATAATACATTGGTCCCTTTTTCTGACCAAGTATATTTCCACATGGGAGAATACTAGAGCTCAGTGGAAGGTCAGTTACTTTAGCCTGTGTTAAAACCACATTAAGTCAACACACTGATGGCACATTCCTACTCCGCTTCAACACACATACATATCTTTCAATATGAACTGCAACTAGTCATTCACTAATTATTCCCAGTAAGACTAAACCACTAAAAAGTTGTTTCCAACTTGTCTATTCTCAACACTATCATGAATGTTAACACAGAACTAGGAACAATATCAAATAGAAAGTAGCTAGGTGTTATACTAAACTGCAACTTTATATTCTCTGAAAGTACAAAGCAGTCATATTCTAAAATGAGTAAGAAGCTTGCACATGTCAGTGCTGAATTGAGGCTGCACTGGTAGTGAACTGTAGCAATACTGAAGGAGAGCTACAGAGTTCAGGAAATGCTTACAGGTAGCATATACCATGCAAACCCTTTGTGAAAATTCTGAGGTCTAATGGTTTGCCTAGCTCAAGGGCTATTTTATTTTCATTCAAGCTTGAGTGCATATTTTGCTTGATGTTGAAAACAGCATTTTTTATGAAACGATATAGATAGAAAAACAAATATACATGAAACTGCAGAGGCAAGATAACTCCCCTTTACACAATGTTTTATTAAACAGATTCCAACAAAAATAAACATATACCTGGCTTCATTGACATTTAGCTCCATTGCACAGTGTGGATTCATCTGGGTAGTGACAAAGTGCAGGGTGTGTGTGATTTTAAACCCCAGAGGTCGTTGTGATTCATGGGCAAAGTAGCACAGTATGCATCACATGCTAGTGGGTGCAAAATGATGTGGAAATTAGATATTCTATGTAAATGAGCCAGGCAGTGTATGCAAATGATGACACTCAAAATGGTGAACTGATTCAGAAGCATATAAAACAGGCACATGTGCATATTTATAGTAAGAACCAAGATGCACATGAGGGGAGCAATGCTTAGTTTATCAGAAGTAGTAGTGCAGCACTATTTGTTAACCACCAGCAGTCAGTGTCAGCAATGATGCATGTTATGACCATCCATGCCAAAGGAAAAGGGACAATGTCATCACCTGAGTGACCAGCAGATTGTGGACAATTTCTATGTGGAGAGGCACCCTAAAAGGACTTTTTCAAACTGTGTCACCCACAAAACCTAATTGAAGGGGATGTGAGGCATGCCATTCTTGTGGATACTAAGGTACTATTCTAGCTACACAGACCATTCAACGACTTACTAAGGACACATTGGGGATGTCACAAGTACCAGTTCCTTGACATTAAGCTGCAGCATGTGGAGGACCATATCTAGTTCCCCAGGATTGCAGTGGAGAGAGCTAATACCATGTAGACATGTTATGACATTTCCAATTTCTCAGAAGCCTTGAGCGTTCTAGATTGCACACACACTGTGATCAAGGTCCCACCTGATCTAGAGAGCATGAGATACATTAACAGGAAGAAGTTCCACTCTCTTAAGTTCCCCATGGTCTGTAATAATCAAGACTTTATCTAAAATGTGACCATATACTGCCTGGGCAATTCCCATGATTCAGACATCTGGAACATGTACTACCTTTACTAAAGACTCCTGCAAAGGGTTTCTCACAGGGACATCTAATTGCTAGGTGCAAACACACACATAATTTAGACAGGTCTGTATAAACAAGCTCTATGCAAGCAAGGTGCAGGCTACGTATAATATGGTGTTTGTTGTGTGTTGCAGGGGATGCTGGATATTGAGCCTTGATTGATGACCTCCACCCATAATCATCAGCTCAAGAAGGAAATGTGGCATAAGTGTTCACCCTGCTCAAGAGTTGTCTCCATTGCACAGCTATGTTTGGAAAGGCATTGTAATACTGTCCAGAAATCTGTAGCAAGATGTTTGCTGTTTGTGTTATGCTGCACAGAATGTCATTGCACATACAGTTGGAATGGCACATGAACTTCTTGGCAGAACTTTCCATATTAGTAATTCTAGCAGTGGAAGGGCAGAGTAGAGTGTCAGGGAAGGAGCACACATCAGCAGGATCAAAACAGAATTAGGCACAATGCAGAGCAGCACTGGCAATGAGGCAGCATCTGGTCTATAAATGTGGTCCATGACACAAACAGCCCCAAACAAAATAATGAATGTATTATCGTACCCAAGCTATACAGGGTAGTACATTGACTGGCCATGCTGTGCATCAGACATTACCATGACCATATATGCAAGTGGGTGGACAGGGCACAGCATCATTCAAATAAGCAGGAGATACTGTGACAGGTGGCTGCAACAATATGGTATGGGGTAAGTTCATGGTAGGTGAGCACAGTGCCCATATACTTTGGGAGGTTGTAGGAAGCCAGAGAGCACATCCTTCATTTTTTTGGATAAACTGTTATGACATTACCACTGTCATTGTCCTCTGTGTTGGCTTGCTGCATAGAGTTTGATCTGGTTCACTGTAGGAGAAGGGTAGAGTTAACGGATTATCAACAATCACTTTGACCAGGTACCATATGTGGATTACTATGACCATCATTGCCTAGTAGTCCTTAATCGCGAACAGGGCTGGTAGGTTTGAAGTCTACAGGTAACAGGGAAGGTGTAGAACTATGGGAATATGCAGCCTGAGGAGGTATTGAAGGTGTTGAGCCAGAGGACTGCCATTGTCTACAACCTGGATGACATCTGATTCTGGGCATGGTTAGCTGCATGCCCAAGGCTTAGAGTAATGGTGGCTCTCCAAATCTAACTTGGATGGCTACAACTGACCTTCCCACATATGGAACCTTCCACATGCACAAAAAGTATGGGCTCTGGCGGTGAATAAGAGGCAGTTGCAGTGTGTCTCATGGAGGCACCTAAGGAAGCTACATTTGCTACCAGTGATTTCAAAAGCATTGCCAGCTTCCTGTCTCTATTTTCCATGTCACTATGCATTGTCACACTTTTGTCCTGGAATCCATGGATCACATTTACCACTTCCACAATGCAATGGATAACACCCCTGTGTGCCAGGATCACTGACCTACATATTCACTGGTTAATGCCAAATATTGTAGCCGCATCAGGGATGGACTTGAGTAATGGTGACACCTAACCATTCTGTGTTTATTCTTTATGGTGGATATAAACACCTCAGCGGTAGTGCCCATTTCAGAAGCTATGTTTACACAGAGAACATAGATACAGCCCATGATGAACTCTAATGTAGAAGGTGGATGTTATGCCCTGATAAGGCTTTTTGCTCAGGCCTTACCTTTACAAGGGCTTCAGTAATGGTGGATGTGGGTGATCCCTTACCGTGTAGTATTGAAAATAGTGCCATTATGTCATTGGAAAAATCAATTTTCATATTGTCATTGTCAGCCAAAGGTGCCCTGATGACACCAGCCCCACCTTGACTTGTTTTACTGGGCCTTCACCAGTAGAAGTTATGAAAGCAGGAACATTCATGACAGTACTGTCTGCCCACACACACACACACACACACACACACACACACACACACACACACACACACACACACACACACACGCTGCTGTAACTCCCTTTGGCATGCATAGTATTACACATTAAATTAAGCCATAACATACTTTGACATATAACTTGTCACATAGGTTGTTGCAGTCCCAGATCAGGCATGTCTCAAAAGCAGATATGCAAGTTAGCCTTGGCAAGTCCTTCCCTCTGAATGCAGTGAGGTGTGCTACAATGTACTTTAGTGGCCATTTCTAATATGGTTTACTGACATATGGTTGAATGGTACCAGGCCATCTCCCATACCTACGCCACAGCCTTGTATAAGAGTTTGGTTTCTATGGCTGGGGGGTGACACCAAAAATTTCTAAGCCTCAGTGAAATCCTTTATTGCTGGTGATCCATCCCCTCTGGTAGATCTGCCTTTTGCAATGTCCTGTGCCTTTTCCTTTGTATGTAGTTTTATATCAGAAATTCTTTGTTGAATATGTTGCAGAGACCTACTACAGCTAATGCCACAATGGTGCTTGACATGATCTTGCATGCACAGTTACATCTAAAGAACCTATGTGACTGCCATGACACTTGCGTGACAATCTCTTGTTTGAGCTAATAATACATACCTGCACAGAAGATAATTTGTGGAAGGTAGAAGGTAATTAAGAAAACAGTAGGAGGTTAGGTTAGGTATTAGGGCCACACAATCAAACATATAACATATAATAATAATAAAACCAAACTGTGATAACTAATGTAAATGAAGAACTATACTAATAAAACAACAAACTTCTTTCTTATAAACTAAAAGAAAGACACTCGAAGGCAAAACTGATGCTAAGCGCTTTCATTCTTTAATGATATCTAGAACTTCTTCAGAACTGACAAAATTTAAAAAATGTCAGGTATAAGTAAAGTGCACAAGGTAGAGAGAGAGAGAGTTGGAACCATGACAACAGCATATAACTTCTGAGAACACAGTGAGGAAAAAATTAACCAATCAGAAACTACACATTTTGTACAGCTGTATATACATTAACAAATGTTAGTATAAATCAAGGCACATTTAACGTTCAGGTTTTCATTGAGTCCAAGAGGGGTCTCAGCATTAAGCAATAACTGCCATCGCAACTCTTTCAGTTCAAAGTCTCGCAATCTCCAAAAAATTGGTTAACTTGTTCCAATATGAGAAATTTGAAAGCAATAAACTTAGGGCAGTGTAAACTGTGTCTTCCTAGAGGGTTTCTTTCATCTTTATTTCTGATAGCTGCCAAATGTTCTTTTACTCTACCATAGGTTCATAGGTTCATAGGTGTGTACTAGGCTAATGGCCCTAGAGCCTTTACAAGCCTAGCCCATAGGATTACCCTGGCAACGTGCCACTTGACCTTAGTTTCCAGTGCCTCTGTTGAGTAAAGCCACTGGAGTGATCACCGGGGTGAATTTTCTATTTCCCATCTATTCATCAAGATTTCTCTTGAAGATGGCCAGTGAGGTGCTCTGTTTGACATGTATGGGAAGTCTATTCCATAGCATGGGCAGTCTCTGGATTATGAACCTGTCCCTCCAGCATGTTCTGTTGATTGTGGTAATGAGGTTGAGGTCTCTGTAGCATGTGGTGTGGAGGGATTGGGATTTCTTTAGATGTAGCATTTCTAACAGAGCTGGGTCAGACATGGCTTTATAAGTCAAGCAGAGATTGCCTCTAAGTAGGCGATATGAGACAGAATAAATGGAGTTTTTTGAGTCTGTCCATATAGGACAAGTGTTTAAGGCCTAGGATCCTCTTTGTGAGGTACTTTTGTGGCCTCTCCAGTTGTTGCAGGTGTCTAGTGAGGTACATGCCAAATGGGGCATTGTACTTGATGATTGGCCTAATGAGGGAAGAGTAGTGGGAGACAATGACCTCTTTCTTCCTGGATGCAAAACCCTTAGTAATGAGATGTGTCCCATAGAAGAACTTTCTGACCACAGTGGCAGTGTGGTGGTCAAAAGAGAGGTTGCTGTCAACCTGTGTTCCCAGATCTCTTATAACGCCTTCTGTGGTCAGTGGACTACCATTGATGTGGTAGTTCATGGGAACTGGGTTTTTCCCCAAGGAGATGACGACACATTTTTTGGCATTGAGCTTAAGGCCATGGTTCTGACACCAGCCGTTGGTCTCAGTGAGGCCCTTCTGTAGGAAGTCAACTCCACCCGGAGAGTTAATAATGGCTCCCAACTTGCAATTGTCTGCGAACTTTGTAAGCCAGAGTCCCTTTGTGTTGGACAGGACATCTGAGAAATAGATAGCAAACAGGAGAGGACCCAGGACCAATCTTTGTGCGACTCCACTCATCATTGGTCGGCAGTTTGACTTGGGGTCAGCTACATTCACACTGTGGGTTCTATCTGTGAGCCAGTTTGCAACCCACCTAGTGATATAGGGGTTGATGCCTAGCTCTGTGAGTTTCTCCATGATTCCTGAGTGGGGAATGGTATCAAAGGCCTTGGCCAGATCAAAGTAGGCTGTATGAACCATCTTGCCTTCATCCACAGCTCTGGTGACTGACTCAAGAAGTTGACCAAGTTGAGCAGGCATGATCTGTCTTTTACAAAACCAAACTGTGTGGGATCCAGAGTTTGGAGATTCCCTATATCCCTGTTTATCAGGTCCATGATGATGCTTTCCATAGCTTTGCATATCAGACTTGTCAGGCTAATGGGGTGATAGTTCCCAGGGTCTGTAGTCACTCCTCCTTTGTGGAGAGGGATGACTATAGCAGTGCGCCATTCAGTAGGGACAAAGCCTGAGGTGAGGCTGTGATTGAACAGTGCACACAGGTGAGGTACCAGTTCACTCTGTAGTTCATGTAGAACACAGCCAGGGATATTGTCAGGTCTCATAGAAGCTGTATTTTTGGCCTTGGGCAGTGCTGTTTTAACCTGTGCAGCAGTAGTACTGGGTGCCTGGCAATCTACTGGTATTGTGAATGGTTCTTTGGTGGGGGGGGGTTGGCACTGAATCTGTCGGCCATATATTGGCAATATCTGTTGACTTCATATAGGAGGTACCATTGTGCAGTAGCTCAGAGCAAATCTGGGTATTGCCCTGGAGGTTCTTTACATAACTATTGAAGGCCTTGTGGTTGTCTTTACTATCTGCTGCAATTCTGTTTTCATAGTTATCTTTAGAGGATTTGATGAGGGATCTCAACTTTTTATTGAGGCTGATAAGGGAGTTTTTCCAGTCTTGTGACTTCACCTTATTCCGCATCAGTTTCCTCCTTCTGTTGTAGAGTTTATTTATGGCAGGAGACCACCAGAATGACTTCCTTTTTTTGGAGGAGAGCATCTTGGTTCTACAGGGTATGTTGAGATCCATGCATTTATGTATGTGTTCATACAGTGCATTGGTGTATGATTTGGCGGTCATGCAACTATTCTCCATTTGCATGGGTGCCATGAAGTTAGCCACCTCTGTTCTTAGAAACCCAAAGTTAACTTTGGAGAATTTTTTCATGGTGGTTCACTTGGGTCTATATGACAGTATCAAATAGACTAAATAGCGAATGCTATTTAATCGATCCGATACTGTCGAAATGGCAAAATAGCGAAGTCACGGAACATCAATTTTTTTCCAGGGAAAAAATTTGGTGGGCCGTCTTCGGGATTTTGCCATTTCCTCCACTATGGTGTGATCTCGGAGTTGGTATATTTAAGTAGGGGTGTGTGTGGGGGGGTGAATTCCCCCCCCCGCTTAAATTTGTGTTTAATTTTGTTTTTGTTTTTTACGGAGCAGCAATTTTTTTCCCTGGGGAAAAACTTGCTGTTCCATTTGTTCGATATTTTGTTGTTTAGATATTATCGGTATGATGAAATAGTGTTCACTATTTTAATTGTACGATAATATAACATAGATATGTTAACTTTGTGGGGGGGGGATGTGGATTTCCAAGGTGATTAGTTTGTGGTCGGATCTAACCATGGAGGAGTTGACTATTGGTGTAGAGCAATGGTCACCCATGTTAGTAATGACCAGGTCATCGATGTTGCTACCTCTAGTGGTGGTAAAAATGAGCTGGTCCAAGGCATTGGAATTAATGAATTCCAGGAAACATTGGACAAGTGTATTGGTACATGAGTTTTCCCAGTTAATGGAGGGGTAGTTGTTACCACCCAGTATGAGCATGTTATGTTGGACCCTAATATTCTCCAGGGTGCTTAGGAACATGGAGTGAGTGTCTTGGGACATGGTTGGGGACCTATAACAGGCTACGACCTGAATCACTGTCTTACCCAATGTTAGCTGCACCGGAAGTATCTCTGATGCATTCTGTTGGGCTACCAGTCTGTAGGTGTGTGCATCCTTTATGAATATGGAAACACCTCTACCTTTGGAGCTTCGGTCCAAGTTCTGCCGAAAGGTGTGGAATGAGTTATAGCCTGGTAGTGCAGGGGTGCTTTCTGCTGCCTTGAACCAGGTCTCTGTTACAGCAAGAATGTTGATGTTCTCCATTTTAAGGAATGCTTTGAGTGCATTTTGAGATTTAGACTTCTAGCGTTGAGCAGCATGACCACTTTCTGATCGTCTTACCAACATAAAATGCTTTGCAAGAATTACACACTGCTGCATAATCTAAAAACTTAGAATGGCAATCAAAATGTTTTTTTTTTAAATAGACTATAATATTACAGTGTTAAATCCTGAACTCAGAGCCAATATAAATGCACTTATATACTACACATTTGTTGCAAGTAAGCATGCCCTTAGTGTCACTGTTCTGTACTTGTAATACAGAAAAATGTGGATTATCTTTTTCAAAAGACATTTTCAGAGTGGTGTTTTTTTTGAAGGAAAAGTTAGGACTATTCCCTAAAACTTGGCATAAATCTTTACTAGCTTTAATGATGTTCCAATTTCTCTGCACAATGTTTCTAATGCCTTGTGCATCCCTGCTGATAGGAAGAGGAAAACTGCAGTGTTTTCAGTTTGATCTACTGTGTCTTTAGGCACTAAACCATATCTGAGTATAGGTCTATGTTTATTGTGCCTGTGAGCTGCTATACAACATATAACATAGACTAGAGCATAAAGAGAGGTGGTGACATGATTAGGGATATGGAATAAATAACAGTGGCCTCAGGCACACAGAGGAAAGATAGTGGTGCGGCCAGGGCATTGGAGGCTGTGATGCTGCTGGTGCTGATGCAGTAGTCATTGGTGTAGATGCAATGGACCTTAGTGGTGGCAGGTATCTGGTCTGGATGCTGGTGTATGTAAATAGTGACAAACTGAAGATAAAAAAGGAAAAAAAACATACAACCACACATACATGGTAGTGGAAGAGAAAAGTGCATCTGTGTCAAACAAATGCAGGCACAAAAGCAGAGTTTGACTACTATACCTGTACTATAATATAAATATCAGGAAACAACCACCCTACTTTAGACATGATATGACATGCTTATGCTATGGGACTTGAACCCACAACTTTCCTCATTTACATTACGCCAAACATTTAATTTACAAACTCAAGTACAGCAGCACTGAAATTAAAAGGCATAAGAGAAACATGCAACAGATGGGTGTCAGACACTTGCAGAATGAAAAAAGCAATACAGCCAAAAATAGAGAACCCAATGGTGAACTGAATCCACAAATTTCCTCACTTACAATGTGCAAAGCACATCATACCTAACCTGGGCAATAGCAGCAGTGAGTTAAAAAGCCTTAAAAGAAACAAACAGTAGTTGGGTGTCAAACACTTATGAAAGAATACTAGAGTCAACAACAGTTCCCTGAGACACCATCTTTGCGATATAATGTTTCATCCACAGGCATAGTTGGCACCATGATGCTTTGAAAGGGCAAGTCTTCAAATCTTGGCAGCTGTATCTTTTGCTGAAAGTGCCAAATGCCATGCAATAATGTTCAGTTCATGTGCATGACCAGTGTACACCAAGGCCAATATACATAGTTCATGACTGTGAATGAATTTAGTCGCTGGACATATGAAGCATTGCAGTATACCTTTTGGTATAGAATGAACAATGCCAATACTCAGCAGTTGTACATGGGTATCAATGTTGCTCTTCTTGACCCACCATGAACAAAACTAATCTCAAAAGATAAATTAGTAGGTAGCCATAGATGGATATGTGTGGTGTGCTCATCTATTTTTTGACCAGATTAAAAGGTAGAAATTGGGAGTATCAGAAAAATATGAAAATGGAAAGCCAGCAGTGGATAGACCAGAAGGTGAGTAGCTAAGGAATGAGTAGAATGGAGGTGGGGAAGATGGAGTATTTGTTATGACAAATGCCCATTTTTTATGCGTAAAGGGAAACTAAGGAGAGGGAAGGAAGTAAGAGATGCAAAAGGAAGGCAAAAAAGTTAGGTTAGGTGACATGGGAAGACAGACTTGATTGACAGGGTGTGTGGTAACATAATGAGGGATGAGGAAAACAATGGTAGAAGCAGAGGTCAGACATAGAAAAGGCAATGCTGAGGAGAGGATTGAGCAACCAACAGGGGTAGGCAGGGACACAAAAGGGGGGGGGGTAACACTAGTATGGGGGATTGGATGTGGTGTCCACAGCTGCAGTCCTTGTAAGCTGTGATCCAACTGGAGATAACTATCCACCATGAGTACCATCACCACTAGGCCCTTTCTCAGATGGAAGGCACAGTGCTGGTCAGGCACGCCACTTAATGGGTTGCCAGAAGAGGTCCTCCATGTGGCTAACTCGGGCATGCAACCTCCTGTGGATAAGCTGCCAATGGGTGACATAGTACTTCTAGTTGAGGGTGCAATAGTCCCATCATCTGTTGCAGTACTAAATGCAGTGGGTGGTGTGGATGGGGCAGGAGGTGTGCAGTTGACTGTGGCAGGGGGGGCACAGAAGTGCTGGATACTTCTGGATGTGGGGGTGACAGTGCTAATGCTACCACCTGTGGGGGGCGGTTAGGCCTTGGCTGAGGGATGGTTGCAGGTTGTGATGCTGTTGCTACATATAATAGTAAAATACATGGAGAAAAACAAAATAGTCAGCAAAATAAACATATGTAATAGAAAAGCTAGTGGTGAGAGAGAAATTCAAATGCAGGGAAAACCTACAATGAATACGTACTTATCTTATAATAGCATTACACCTAATAAATATGAATTAACAACCAAGATTCCTTCTAAGTTAGCATCACAGTCACTATATACAGGTGAGATGGGGACCTACACTGCCATTAACACCTGCATTCTAAATGGGAAGGGATTAGCATGATGAGCTACTTGAACAGAATAATGGGATCTATAGTCCAAGGTACAGTAATGATGTCTGAGACAAATGTTGAAATAAAAATGAAAACCTGCTGCTCAGACATACCTTTCACTCACAGGTTATAATCAAATGGTAGAGATTATCCATGGCACCAATCTCCACTCACCCTAAAATATTGCTTACACATATTTCCCACATCTAATGCTTTAGATAGTATAACAAAATAGAAACCAAACTAGTATGTTAAGGTAAAACAAACAAGGGGGACTAAAACCCACAGAAATCCTCACAAGGTGAACATCTAGACCTACATGTTCCATTATATGACATGATGCATGAATAGTCACACTAAAAGAATTCACCAGTCATACTGCGCCTTTCACCTATGGTAGGTGGTAGTGATTTATGAAAGGTATGCTTTTTGAAAATGAACCTCTGCTACTGGTAACTTTAAACGCTTTATAGTCTGAAGCAAGAATACTCACCCCAACACTCTCTTAGGCAATACAGTCTACGCCTATTCACTTCAATGTCTTCATGGGCTATGGAGAGAAATAGTGCACTGTGTAATAGGAGTGGCAGGTTATATGCGCAACTAAAGATAAGTCCTATTTACAGCTGTTGTTTAACTTCATCCTCCCACTAGAATAGGAGGACAGGATTGCAGCGCTCATGTCATTGTAATGGTGATGGCACTGTTGACCCATGCATGGGATGCCAATGGCATGAATGATAGCCTGGGCTAAATTATTCCAGACTTCATTCTGATACCTCAGGCCCTTAATAGCCCTCCCACAGTATATTCTGACTGTAATTCTCATGGAAAACTTGCTGAAAGATTTTCAACTCTTCCACACACCACCTTTGTACTATGCAAGAAGCGCTACCCTCTTCTTCTCCAGCTGTGATGTCTCACCTTGAAGAATCTCAGTGAACAATGGCTGAAAACTGGCACCCAAAGCAGGTCTCACATGTTCCATCTGTTGCAAACTGACAGGCATTGACAGGGACCTCATTTTGCTCAGTGCATGGTAGACTAAGATAAAATAGGTATTGAATCAAGTGGTTAGTAATGGCACTTCTGGGTATGAAACCTAGCACTCCTGTATTCCTGTGCATGTTGTTAAGACATTTATTTATTTCACATTTGTTTACCGGGAAAGTCCAACTGGGATAATATTACAGATGAGGCTAGTCAAGCTTATGGGTTTATAATTCCATGGGTCAATTAATGGTCCCCCCCTTGTGCAGAGTGATGACTGTTGCTGTCCTCCATCCTGCTGGAACATAGCCTGTCTGGAAGCTATGGTTAAATAGGGATCCAAGTGGGTCAGCTAAGGGATGTTTTAAGTTATTTAAAAGTCGACATGGGATTTTGTCAGGGCCCATTGATGCCATATTTTCCACCTTAGAGAGCACAGAGATGACCTACTATCTTGACATAATAGGCTGAGGAATTGTGGCAGGTATACTTTGGGGGACAGCCAGTGGGGACAGGGGGTGAAGTTTGATCAAATTCCATTAGCTAGTAGGTTGGCTATTTCCTCTGGTTGAGTATAGGTATCCACAAGCAGCTCTACGCATGGCTGGGTATTCCCTTTAAGATTTTGATGTAGTTAAAAATGCTTTGTGATTTCCCTTGGGTAGGGAGGTTATTTTTGCTTCATAATTTTTTTTTTGAGGACTTGTACAGACCTCTGATTTCTTTGTTTAGACTAGTGGGGGATTTCTTCTTTTTCTGATGAGCCCGTTCCTGCTTATTTTTGACATTAATTTCTTTCTTTAGTTGTATAGTCCGTTTATACCAGGGGTCAACCAGGGTGGCTTGTTTTTTTCCACAAGGCTTGGGTTTAATCCTGTCTGGTACTGCTAATTCTTAAGAGGCTATACAAGGCATTGATTTATACCTCTGCCTAGGATTCTGTATTTCTAGGTTCAGGAGAGCTTTGAAATTTCTTATGCCATCAGTTAGTGAGAGATAATTTTTCACTGAGTAATTCTTTAACTTTTTTGAGCTTAATGGAGTATCTGGCGTTATAGTTATTTCAAAGGAGACCATTTTTTGGTCCAATCTTACCAAAGAGGACATTACATGAGGGTGTGTGTGGGGGGGTCAGTGCTCCCCCATTGTTTGTGAGTACTACATCCAGGATACTTTAGCCCCTAATGGGTTTGCCATCCAGCTGTTGCAGAGCATTTGCATTGACAAGTCTAAGAACTTTCAGCCTAGATGTCAGTGGCCGTGCACATTTCCCAGCCAATGGTAGGACAGTTAAAATCACCCATGAGTATTGGGCTGCATGGTGAGTGACTCCAGTAGGTCCAGGTATGTAGTATGTTTTTCCTGGTTCATGGTGGGGGACCTATAGCTAGCAATGATGTGGTAGGGGATTTTTCCTATGGTAAGCTGGCCATGGCGTAGCTCAAGAGAGTCATACTGTTTGACCAGTCTTGAGGTGTACTTTCCTTTATGAAGATGGATACATCTCCTCCTTTGTTTTTTTCTTGCTCAGATAGTGGTCTGAACATATGGAAGGCATTGTAGCCTTGCATGGCTGGCTTGTTTTCTGCAGCTTTGAACCATATCTCAGTACCTGCATAGACATCAACATTTTCCAAGGTGAAGGGTGCTTCTGGTGAGCTCTGTTTCTTGTTTAGACTCCTAGCATCGAGCATCAGTACTTTGAAATTATTAAAAGAAGATTTTGTTATGTTGGGAGGTTGGTAACTTCGACACTGCCTAAAAAAGTCACAATGGGGATGGGTAAAGCCTTTGGCAATATCCAAAATCCTAGAGGAGACAGGGCAGACCATCTATGTCAAAACAGCGTGGCCTGTTGATCATGTCCTCCCAGGATGACAAATATTGGTTAAAATTGGACTGACACCAAAAGTTAAGCCAATTGTAAGTGTTAATTATCTTTTGTTTGTATTATGGCATCATCCTTGGTGAAGTTAGAACGCTGCTCAAGGCTAGGGTCATACCTGCCTGTGAAACATAAACTGAGAGCTCAATCATGTCTCTCTTCATATAGTCCATGGAGGTATATCTCAGGTCATTCACTTCCACATGTACTATGACAGAGGTATACTGGTACTTGGAGCTTAGTGACTTGAGTGCTTGTGTAATCTGACGGATCTTGCCATCATTGATTATGAACTGCTTATCAGAATCCCTGTGACCCAGACTTGAATGATCCAATATACAGAACTTCTGTGTGTTACTTTTAGTGCAGAACACAAAAATAATACATTGGTCCCTTTTTCTGACCAAGTATATTTCCACATGGGAGAATACTAGAGCTCAGTGGAAGGTCAGTTACTTTAGCCTGTGTTAAAACCACATTAAGTCAACACACTGATGGCACATTCCTACTCCGCTTCAACACACATACATATCTTTCAATATGAACTGCAACTAGTCATTCACTAATTATTCCCAGTAAGACTAAACCACTAAAAAGTTGTTTCCAACTTGTCTATTCTCAACACTATCATGAATGTTAACACAGAACTAGGAACAATATCAAATAGAAAGTAGCTAGGTGTTATACTAAACTGCAACTTTATATTCTCTGAAAGTACAAAGCAGTCATATTCTAAAATGAGTAAGAAGCTTGCACATGTCAGTGCTGAATTGCAGCTGCACTGGTAATGAACTGTAGCAATACTGAAGGAGAGCTGCAGAGTTCTTGAAATGCTTACAGGTAGCATGTACCATGCAAACTCTTTGTGAAAATTCTGAGGTCTAATGGTTTGCCTAGCTCAAGGGCTATTTTATTTTCATTCAAGCTTGTGTGCATATCCTGCTTGATGTTGAAAACAGCATTTTTTATGAAACTGGATATAGATAGACAAACAAATTTACATGAAAGTGCAGCAGCAAGATAACTCCCCTTTACACAATGTTTTATTAAACAGATTCCAACAAAAATAAACATATACCTGGCTTCATTGACATTTAGCTCCATTGCACAGTGTGGATTCATCTGGGTAGTGACAAAGTGCAGGGTGTGTGTGATTCTAAAGCACAGAGATCGTTGTGATTCATGGGCAAAGTAGCACAGTATGCATCACATGCTAGTGGGTGCAAAATGATGTGGAAATTAGATATTCTATGTAAATGAGCCAGGCAGTGTATGCAAATGATGACACTCAAAATGGTGAACTGATTCAGAAGCATATAAAACAGGCACATGTGCATATTTATAGTGAGAACCAAGATGCACATGAGGGGAGCAATGCTTAGTTTATCAGAAGTAGTAGTGCAGCACTATTTGTTAACCACCAGCAGTCAGTGTCAGCAATGATGCATGTTATGACCATCCATGCCAAAGGAAAAGGGACAATGCCATCACCTGAGTGACCAGCAGATTGTGGACAATTTCTATGTGGAGAGGCACACTAAAAGGACTTTTTCAAACTGTGTCACCCACAAAACCTAATTGAAGGGGATGTGTGACATGCCATTCTTGTGGATACTAAGGTACTATTCTAGCTACACAGACCATTCAACGACTTACTAAGGACACATTGGGGATGTCACAAGTACCAGTTCCTTGACATTAAGCTGCAGCATGTGGAGGACCATATCTAGTTCCCCAGGATTGCAGTGGAGAGAGCTAATACCATGTAGGCATGTTATGACATTTCCAATTTCTCAGAAGCCTTGAGCGTTCTAGATTGCACACACACTGTGATCAAGGTCCCACCTGATCTAGAGAGCATGAGATACATTAACAGGAAGAAGTTCCACTCTCTTAAGTTCCCCATGGTCTGTAATAATCAAGACATTATCTAAAATGTGACCATATACTGCCTGGGCAATTCCCATGATTCAGACATCTGGAACATGTACTACCTTTACTAAAGACTCCTGCAAAGGGTTTCTCACAGGGACATCTAATTGCTAGGTGCAAACACACACATAATTTAGAAAGGTCTGTATAAACAAGATCTATGCAAGCAAGGTGCAGGCTACGTATAATATGGTGTTTGTTGTGTGTTGCAGGGGATGCTGGATATTGAGCCTTGATTGATGACCTCCACCCATAATCATCAGCTCAAGAAGGAAATGTGGCATAAGTGTTCACCCTGCTCAAGAGTTGTCTCCATTGCACAGCTATGTTTGGAAAGGCATTGTGATACTGTCCAGAAATCTGTAGCAAGATGTTTGCTGTTTGTGTTATGCTGCACAGAATGTCATTGCACATACAGTTGGAATGGCACATGAACTTCTTGGCAGAACTTTCCATATTAGTAATTCTAGCAGTGGAAGGGCAGAGTAGAGTGTCAGGGAAGGAGCACACATCAGCAGGATCAAAACAGAATTAGGCACAATGCAGAGCAGCACTGGCAATGAGGCAGCATCTGGTCTATAAATGTGGTCCATGACACAAACAGCCCCAAACAAAATAATGAATGTATTATCGTACCCAAGCTATACAGGGTAGTACATTGACTGGCCATGCTGTGCATCAGACATTACCATGACCATATATGCAAGTGGGTGGACAGGGCACAGCATCATTCAAATAAGCAGGAGATACTGTGACAGGTGGCTGCAACAATATGGTATGGGGTAAGTTCATGGTAGGTGAACACAGTGCCCATATACTTTGGGAGGTTGTAGGAAGCCAGAGAGCACATCCTTCATTTATTTGGATAAACTGTTATGACATTACCACTGTCATTGTCCTCTGTGTTGGCTTGCTGCGTAGAGTTTGATCTGGTTCACTGTAGGAGAAGGGTAGAGTTATCGGATTATCAACAATCACTTTGACCAGGTACCATATGTGGATTACTATGACCATCATTGCCTAGTAGTCCTTAATCGCGAACAGGGCTGGTAGGTTTGAAGTCTACAGGTGACAGGGAAGGTGTAGAACTATGGGAATATGCAGCCTGAGGAGGTATTGAAGGTGTTGAGCCAGAGGACTGCCATTGTCTACAACCTGGATGACATCTGATTCTGGGCATGGTTAGCTGCATGCCCAAGGCTTAGAGTAATGGTGGCTCTCCAAATCTAACTTGGATGGCTACAACTGACCTTCCCACATATGGAACCTTCCACATGCACAAAAAGTATGGGCTCTGGTGGTGAATAAGAGGCAGTTGCAGTGTGTCTCATGGAGGCACCTAAGGAAGCTACATTTGCTACCAGTGATTTCAAAAGTATTTCTAGCTTCCTGTCTCTATTTTCCATGTCACTATGCATTGTCACACTTTTGTCCTGGAATCCATGGATCACATTTACCACTTCCACAATGCAATGGATAACACCCGTGTGTGCCAGGATCACTGACCTACATATTCACTGGTTAATGCCAAATATTGTAGCCGCATCAGGGATGGACTTGAGTAATGGTGACACCTAACCATTCTGTGTTTATTCTTTATGGTGGATATAAACACCTCAGCGGTAGTGCCCATTTCAGAAGCTATGTTTACACAGAGAACATAGATACAGCCCATGATGAACTCTAATGTAGAAGGTGGATGTTATGCCCTGATAAGGCTTTTTGCTCAGGCCTTACCTTTACAAGGGCTTCAGTAATGGTGGATGTGGGTGATCCCTTACCATGTAGTATTGAAAATAGTGCCATTATGTCATTGGAAAAATTCATTTTCATGTTGTCATTGTCAGCCAAAGGTGCCCTGATGACACCAGCCCCACCTTGACCTGTTTTACTGGGCCTTCACCAGTGGAAGTTATGAAAGCAGGAACATTCATGACTGTACTGTCTGCCCACACACACACACACACACACACACACACACACACACACACACACACACACACACACACACACACACTGCTGTAACTCCCTTTGGCATGCATAGTATTACACATTAAATTAAGCTATAACATACTTTGACATATAACTTGTCACATAGGTTGTTGTAGTCCCAGATCAGGCATGTCTCAAAAGCGGATATGCAAGTTAGCCTTGACAAGTCCTTCCTTCTGAATGCAGTGGGGTGTGCTACAATGTACTTTAGTGGCCATTTCTAATATGGCTTACTGACATATGGTTGAATGGTACCAGGTCATCTCCCATAACTACGCCACAGCCTTGTATGAGAGTTTGGTTTCTATGGCTGGTGGTGACACCAAAAATTTCTAAGCCTCAGTGAAATCCTTTATTGCTTGTGATCTATCCCCTGTGGTAGATCTGCATTTTGCAATGTCCTGTGCCTTTTCCTTTGTATGTAGTTTTATATCAGAAATTCTTTGTTGAATATGTTGCAGAGACCTACTACAGCTAATGCACTTCCTGCATCAGTTCTTGTTAAATCTGGTCTCACATATGCCCATCTGCAGCACCTTTACTCAGAAGATGCATGCTGTGTGTGCAGAGGGCCTGTGATAACACTTCATTCTGCTGGGTGGTGAACTTTTCCAAGTATGGCCTTTAATGGGTTGCCATGCTGGCACATGTATATCCATGGGTAATACATGCTAGTCAGTGGTCATGTATAGAATGCTGAGAGGTACCTATAGATATGACCACAGCACCTCCCTCCACTTTATGCAGTTGTTTAGCTGCTGCACTAAGGGCTGTGCACTGACTCCCCTCAAACTGTTGACCGTACCAGTAGACACAGCCTCCCTCACTCCTTTATGCATCTCTTTATCATCTGCATTTACTATTACTGACAGGAACCTTCCAATTATATACTGTAATTATGCCTCAACATGCAGCGCTGGGCCACATCCATCCCATGGCAACTCCTTCACAAGTTTTCCATTGTACACAGTTGCCCCATCAAAAAAGTTGAAGTAGATGGCACAGTACCACACCATCATCCTGGGTTCCCCTTTACATGTACATCACAGCTTCTGCCTCAGAGTTACTGACATCCACTACAGGTTTTGCTGTTCTTGATGAGATACTTAAAAATGCAGTACTCCTTCTTTTACTCTGTAAATCCTTCCCAATCTCAGTGAGCTGCAATTTTATTAAATCTTTACAGAAATTCCTCTGTGTTGCAGGTGTACTGCAAAATGGCCTCAATACTTTGTATCATGTGCATAAGGAACAATTACCATGGTGTTCTGATGAGGTTTCCTTGGTTGGGGATGAAAGTGATTAAACTATTTTTATGTTTCAGTAAAGAGATTTGTCCTGAACTGTTGCATCTCAGAGATCTATTTTTTTCCACAGTGGTTAATAACTGCTACTTCTAAATGGCTGCCATACTGCATCATGTTATCACTCATGCTGGTGGTAGTAACCATGAGACAAATGACCAGTATGCCTTTGTATATGGCATGTATACCCCTGTCATTCCATGGTGCCATGACAGCATGTATACCCTTGTAGTTCCATAGTGCCATGATGGCATGTATACCCCTGTAGTTCCATGGTGCCATGATGGCATGTATACCCTTGTAGTTCTATGGTTGTTCCATGATGGCATGTATACCCCTTTAGTTCCATATTACCATGATGACATGTATACCCCTGTTGTTCCATGGTAACATGATGGCATGTATACCCCTGTAGTTCCATGGCACCATGATGGCATGTATACCCCTGTAGTTCCATGGTACCACTGTGCAGCACTTAGTAAATAAAGTAGCATTCTTGTGCAGCACTACACTATCTCTGACATGGTATTGTCAATGGTATTTTCCCTCCCTTATATGTCATTCCCCATCCCTTGTTCATTGTCCAGTCCTCACCAACATCATTTATCTTCCCTCTGTATGTTTGTGCCCGTGCACTGTACTCTCAACCTTTAGTGCGGCTACCACCTATCTGTCTGAGTCTGTTTTGTGTTTGTCTGCCTTTGTTATGTACCATTGTCCATCTATCATATTTACAGTTTTCCTTTACTGCTTCCTATGAAAAAGGGTATTTTTCTCTGAAACAAAAATACCCTTCCTCCCATCCAATATTCACAACTTACTGTTATCTGGTGTTTGCCTCTTGCTGTTTTCCCCTTCCTCCTTTCCTATCCACCTCATTTCCTCCCCATTTATATGATGACTAGATCTGGCACATTGCTGTGCAATCTCACTGTGGTCTAGCTAATGGCTGCTACACTGCCTTACCTATGCCAGAGGAGTGCTATATGCAGCTGTGAAGTGCTACCCTGCTTGAGTGAGTTCTCATTGAATCAGCCATGCTAGCCTGACGTACCTGCGCTGTACATTACCGCTACTCATGCATTATACTATAGTGCTGCTCATGCCACTGAGCAGCCTGGCACTGCTTCTCCTGTTAGCATTATAATTCGTTTTATACTGTCCTTTGCTTGGACAGCCAGCACTATTTAATTCTTAATTCATGTTTCATTAGTTAGCTATGCATCTCTTCACAAAGCAGTCCACTCAAAAATTAGCACCATATGAGTGCACAGGAGATGTTTATGAATTCCAACAATTATTCAAGTAATAATAGTTCTGAAACAGGAAAAGTAAGAGACACAGCAGCATTAGGGAGATGCACACTTCTGATATTTCCAATAGGCGTTCACTATTTACTCTTGCATTACAATAATGCATACTCTTTGAATATAAAGAAAAAATAGTTTTTTAGTTTAAAAGAAAGAAAAACTTGCAGTTTTGATAAATAATTGTTGCTTAGTATGGTAAGACAGATAACCATGCTTGCAAATGCATAGTCACATCTTTTGACGTATCTGAAATATCAAAACTGTTACTTATTTAATCTGAGTTTTATCCTTTAAAACTGCACTAATCCTGATAAATCCAGAAAAAAATCATTCAGTTCATTTTAAAGGTTAAGGACAACTGGTAATAGATTATTTAGTGGTGCCTATAGCTGCTAGTATGTGTAGATATTAATACAATTCAGTTAATTTTGTAATGCAGTTCATGATTGTTTCAATTGTCCACATGGCAGGTCCCTGATTGTTGTAAATTCCTCTACTGAAATTCAATTTAATTGCACATTATTATGAGTATATGACTCCCCTCAAATCTAAGCACCTGAATGCATTAAAATGTTACATATTTCACATATTTTTTAGCTGTTTCCTAATTATTTCATTTCTGCTAATCTTACTACTATGTTTTCCCTGAAGTCATGGTCTTCCATGTACACCAAATGTATGTCCAGCAGTTCTGATGGTAAGATGTTTATAAATAAACTATGTCTTCAGTAGGCTGACTGACATTTCTTTGCAACTCTTAGTGCTTTTCATCATTTCTTTCTCAGCTTTATATTGCATCACTGATTGTATATATTCTCATACAGAGTACTGTGTTGTAGCAGTTATTGTCATACAGAGTACTGTGTTGTAGCAGTTATTGTCATACAGAGTATGTGTTGCAGCAGTTATTCTCATACAGAGTACTGTGTTGTAGCAGTTATTCTCATACAGAGTATCTGTTGTAGCAGTTATTGTCATACAGAGTACTGTGTTGTAGCAGTTATTGTCATACAGAGTACTGTGTTGTAGCAGTTATTCTCATACAGAGTATGTGTTGTAGCAGTTATTGTCATACAGAGTACTCTGTTGTAGCAGTTATTCTCATACAGAGTACAGTTATTGTCATACAGAGTATGAGCAGTTATTCTCATACAGAGTACTGTGTTGTAGCAGTTATTGTCATACAGAGTACTGTGTTGTAGCAGTTATTGTCATACAGAGTACTGTGTTGTAGCAGTTATTCTCATACAGAGTACTGTGTTGTAGCAGTTATTCTCATACAGAGTACTGTGTTGTAGCAGTTATTGTCATACAGAGTACTGTGTTGTAGCAGTTATTCTCATACAGAGTACTGTGTTGTAGCAGTTATTGTCATACAGAGTACTGTGTTGTAGCAGTTATTCTCATACAGAGTACTGTGTTGTAGCAGTTATTCTCATACAGAGTACTGTGTTGTAGCAGTTATTGTCATACAGAGTACTGTGTTGTAGCAGTTATTGTCATACAGAGTACTGTGTTGTAGCAGTTATTCTCATACAGAGTACTGTGTTGTAGCAGTTATTCTCATACAGAGTACTGTGTTGTAGCAGTTATTGTCATACAGAGTACTGTGTTGTAGCAGTTATTCTCATACAGAGTACTGTGTTGTAGCAGTTATTCTCATACAGAGTATGTGTTGTAGCAGTTATTCTCATACAGAGTACTGTGTTGTAGCAGTTATTGTCATACAGAGTACTGTGTTGTAGCAGTTATTGTCATACAGAGTACTGTGTTGTAGCAGTTATTGTCATACAGAGTACTGTGTTGTAGCAGTTATTCTCATACAGAGTACTGTGTTGTAGCAGTTATTCTCATACAGAGTACTGTGTTGTAGCAGTTATTCTCATACAGAGTACTGTGTTGTAGCAGTTATTCTCATACAGAGTACTGTGTTGTAGCAGTTATTCTCATACAGAGTACTGTGTTGTAGCAGTTATTCTCATACAGAGTACTGTGTGATAGCAGTTATTCTCATACAGAGTACTGTGTTGTAGCAGTTATTCTCATACAGAGTATGTGTTGTAGCAGTTATTTTCATACAGAGTACTGTGTTGTAGCAGTATCACATTGTAGGTGACAGTCAACTGTATTCCACAGTAAAGCAGCAGTTAACATTGCCACTGCAGTCTCAGACAGCTTGGTTCATAGTTTTGCCTTTTGGCTGGGTCCCATCAGGGTGGGGTCTGCCATGGTTATTCCTGTGTCTACATGAATTTTCACTTGGATACTCTAAAACACATAATTAAGTGATACTGAAATGCTCTTAGACTGTGTATGTGTGTGTGTGTGTTTGTGTGTGTGTGTGTGTGCACATTTATCCTGCAATATACTGGCAACCCATCCAAAAGCACTTTGGCTGCCTTACACCATATGAGTGGCAAGATATACCCTGGTTCACCTGCAACTCATCTGTACCTCTGAAAAGGATAAAACAAGCATGGGAAATTAATGAAGGAATGATAGCATCAACTCCATTCTTACATAATTTTAAAAGTGAACCCAGTGACCCCTATATATACTTAATTACTGTTATTGCTCTAGTTATGTGCCCTATATACTGCCTGTAATTCTCTTTCTCTTGATCTCTGTCTCCCTCCCTCCTACCACATTGCTGAAGTCTGTCACTAACGTCATTAATGTGTATCACTCACAAATGATTGTTAGTATTACTATGAGATATTGGTATGTTCAGTACTTTGATAGTGCTTCTTCACTTGTGTGTTGTACCATTATGTATAGCAGAGAAAATACTGTCTACAATGTCACTGAGCATTTTTTTTCCTCTTTTAATGAAATAATATCCAAAAGCTCTGTAGTATTTAGAATTGTGTTATCTTGTCAAATATATAAATGTAGACTGCTTTTACAATATACTATGGACATTTCTAATAAGATACTTTGGATAAAGCTTTTGGATGATAGCATATATGCTATAAATTCATAGTTTCATAAGTTTATATATCAGTTTTTGAACTCTTTGCCTTTTAGAAGTTTGAACACTATTACATTGTGCTGATACTTTGCTTTACCTCATATTTTCATAAAGATTGTTACTGAAAACTTGTAGGGATTATAGAGTGGTAAATTTTCTGGAAACTTTGGAAGTCACAGAGCAGTATATTTGTCCTGCTTTTTTTCTGCCATTTATATTTATTTTTAACAATAGGTCACCAGATACCATACTTGCCCCTATGGTCATATTTTCCGAGCATAGATCTTACGTGTTGAGGAAAGGTGACCTCTCAAGAGCAGTAGCATACAGAAAATAAGGGCACATTCAGAACTCTATCAGATCAGTTTATATTAGGTAGGCCTTTTATTTTCTTAGTTAAGAACCTCTGTAGTTCCTCAAGTTGTGTGAACTATGTGTTTTTATACTGCAGTAATCTGCACTGTATTTGATTACTGGTCTGTTAATTAGTGTATAAAGGGAACATTGTTTTTGTGATCAGCTATACATGTACATTTGTATCACATGTACTACTATGCAGGATATAACTTTGTTTATAGCACAGGTTTCAAAATTTAAGTTGCTATTAACAATTAATACAAACTTTTTTTTTTTTTTCTATCTGTCTACCTTTAGAGTAAGACTTTTAGTTTTGTTTTCTAAATACACATATTTTTCTTCAGATCTGACAGTACTAAATTTGGTAGCATTAACAGTTATCATGACACAAGCAGTTCATGTTTAATAATTTCTACTGTACTTGTTTGTCTTTTGTAGAGGGAATGATATTTCCCAATTTTCAGCTATTTGCATATTTTGCTCAAAGTATGTCTTTCTCTATGATTATGTCTCATAAAAGAAGAGTGAAGAATTATGGTTCCAACACATACATCTGAGAAACTCCATTAGGTACTTCAGTTGTTTGTTGAATAGATATGTTCTGTCTTGTGTTTTAATATAAATCATGGCCAGGATTCAGAAATGATCCAGCCATGAGTGAGGGCTGCAGCAAAAATGGCCCTTTAACTCATTTTGGGAAATCAGTGATTCACAGACAAATTGCTGCAATGAGAAAGTACCTATCAGCGTATCAGCATATCTCAGAATTGCTTGGTGATTACCATAAGTGCTAAAAAGAGCTTTGCTGTGGTGTTCAGTGTTGCTAACTCACACAACTCATTGGCACAATCACAATGGTCATTCAGTTCCCCCCACCCACTTCTATACCTTGTAACTGTCCCTGAGTTAAAAGAATGTCACAGATGTTGTTATCTTATTTTTTCACCATTCATCGTAAATCTTAAATGATTACAGTCAATAATACCAGACATTAGAATTTCATTCCTCTTATTGTTCAGAAAATGCATCAAGATACAAGGCCTGTTGCTCTTCTAAATTTTTTAAGTGGATTAGTGTAGTATTTTAAAAGATTTCCTTGTGTCATCTAGTGTTTCCCCTGACTTTGTCCAGAAGTCTTGAACTCAGCCTTCATAATTCAGTCAATTGGTCAGTAATGCCAGGCATTAGAATTTCATACTTCTTAGTGTCTATAATACACTTCACACTGCAAAACTATTTAGTAAGTGCATTAGGGTAATAATAAATAGAGTCCCAGGTGACTAATGTTCCCCGCATAATTCTGTTGCACTGCATAATCTGTCATTCTGTTAACTTTTGAAGGTATGCTTAAAAGTACCTGGTATCTAGTGCTCCCCGCAGTATTGCAGAATTTTGTCGGTAGTCAGGGGTCATTTAGATGTAAAACAGCCATGCACCACACATAAACACACAGACACACACACACCCACACACACACAAACACACACACACACACACGCACACACACGCACACACCCACATAAGCACACACGCACACACACACACACACACACACACACACACACACACACACACACACACACACACACACACACACACACACACACACACACACACATGCACGCTCGCAGACATTACCACTGACACATACAATCACTGTATATCAATCCCACACCTGATTGCACTCATGAAGACAGACTACCATTCTCATACACACACAAACACACACACACACACACATGCACACACACACACACACACACACACACACACACACACACACACACACACACACACACACACACACACACACACACACACACACTCTAAGACCACTCATATCTCTAAATACGCACACTCTAAGACCACTCATATCTCTGACACACAGGACCTGATCATCACCAACATGGGGACTCTATGCTCCAGACCAGAAGTGTATCCCTCACTGGTAAGATCAGACCATAAACTAATCTCACTAGATATTCTCATCCTGACCCCAGCCCCTGCCCAGAAAATCACAGTGAAAGACTTCTCTAAAGCAAATTTCACACTCCTCAAAACTGAGGTGGAATCCTTCAAAGCCCCCGGGCCTGTGGAAATACGGCCCAAACTGCAGAATCCTTTATAAACGCATTTTATGAACACCTTCAGGAATGCATGGATCATGCAATCCCAAATAAAACCAAGACCAAATCCTCCAAAGTTAGGCGTCTTGTCTGGTGGACCCCAGCCATAAACAAACTATACAATAGAAGGAGGAAGCTACTACATGATAGAGCAAAATCCCAAAAAGGGAAAGCATCTCTGATCAGTATTAGCAAAAAACTACGGGCACTCATAAAATCGTCTAAGGCCAGCTTTGAGAGAAAAATTGCACAGGACACTAAGGATAATCATAAGGCTTTCTTTAGTTATGTTAGGAACCTGGGTGGGAATTCCCAGATATGCTCAGAATTAGTCCAAAATGACAAAAATACACTGAACCCACAGACATTGCCAACATCCTAGCTGACAGGTTCAGCGCAAACTCCCCCCTCCCCCCCACCAAAAGGGCAAACATCTATCCTAGCAGAGTGCTGCTCCTGACATCTCAGATGCTCAAGTAAGAGCCGCCTCTCCAAAGCAAAAACACAGCATCAATGGGACCAGGCGGTGTCCCGGCTGTCCTACATGAACTCCAAGAAGAACTAAACCCAAACATAAAACTACTGTTCAATCTCAGCCTTACTACAGGATATGTACCCAAAGAGTGGCATACAGCAACAGTGGTCCCTCTCCACAAAGGTGGTGCCTCAACGGATCCTGGAAACTATCACCCCATAAGCTTGACTAGCTTGGTCTGCAAAGCTATGGAAAGGATCATCATGGACCTCATAAATAAAGATATTGGGAACCTACAGACACTGGATCCTACCCAGTTTGGCTTTCTTAAGGGCAGATCCTGCCTCTTAAACCTTGTCGATTTCTTTGAAACAGTTACCAAGGCCATTGACGAGGGGAAGGTGGTACACACAGCCTACCTGGACCTTGCAAAAGCCTTCGATACAATACCCCACTCGGGCATTATAGATAAGATCACCAGCTTAAATGTAAACCCATATGTCACTAGATGGATTGCAAACTGGCTCAAGGACAGAACCCACATGGTTAGAAATGCTGGAGCCATGTCAGACTCCAAACCAGTTACAAGTGGCGACCCACAAGGCTCAGTCCTGGGACCTCTCTTGTTCCGTGTATATTTCTCGGAGGTACAGGCTAACATGGAAGGACTGTGGCTGACCAAGTTCGCAGATGACTGCAAACTGGGCACCATAATAGACTATCCAGCCGACACAAGCATCCTACAAAAGGGCCTCATAGAAACAGACAACTGGTTCCAGAGCCATGGCCTCAAGCTAAATGCCAAAAAGTGTATAGTCATCCCCTTTGGCAAAAACAAAGTGCCCACAAATTACCACATAGGTGGTAATCCATTAAGTATGGAAGAAGTAATTAGGGACCTGGGGACCCAAGTTGATAGCAATCTCTCATTTGACAACCACGTGGCCAAAGTGGTTAGAAAAACATTTTATATAGCCCACCTAATTATGAAGGGATTCACATCTAGATCAGGGGAGGTCATCGTGCCTCTTTACTCAACCGTCATCAGGCCCATAATTGAGTACAATGCCCCTTTTGAGATGTACCTTACCAGACACCTGCAGCAACTGGAAAGACCCCAAAAGTACCTCACCAAGAGGATCAAAGGGCTCAAACAGATGCCATATGCTGCCCGGTTAAAGAAACTCCAGCTTTACTCAGTGGCATACCGCCTGCTCAGAGGCGATCTGTGCCTGACATATAAAGCCATGTCCAACCTGGAATTAACGGACATGCTGCACCTCAGAAAATCCAAATCCCATCGAGCTACGTGCTTGAGAGACTTGAACCTCAGCACTGAAATAAATAGGACATGCTAGAGGGACAGATTCATAACCCAGAGGCTCCCTTCACTCTGGAATAAAATCCCAGTCCAGGTTAGGCAGAGTCCCTCATTGACTCTCTTCAAGAGGAATCTTGATGAGTGGATGGGAGATAGTAGGTTTACCCCGGGTATCACTTCTGTGTCACTGTTAGACAGAGGCACAGTATACTAACCTCGAAAAAGGGCATAGCAAAATTCATTTAAAATGGGTGGCGAAAGCCAAACACACTCTGGCTAGGCTTATAAATGCCCTAGGGCAGATAGCCTAGTATGAACCTATGAACCTATGAATACGCACATACACATGTAGCCACACATTTATAAATATGCACAGACCCAACAACACAACCTGTCTGGTAAAACTCCCCTCTAGTTACCTCTAACACTGTCCCACCCTTTGACAGGAGTAAATACAAGTTTTTTACCATGCTGATTATTGCAGTAGGTGGTGATGATTGATGCAGATGAGCTATTCTAGGAATTGCTTGGCTGCATAAATCACTTATTGCAGGCATGTCCAGGAGAATGGCATATGATTCTTTATTATATGCGTCTACCCCAGAATGTCTCATTACATATATGGTAAGCCAGAGAGAGACAGCCTATCTAGCTGTTGCACCTCAGTCAGGTAAGACACTGCAGTAGGGTTGTCTTTGAATCAGACACAGCTACCAGCAGTAGTAAAGAGAACTTTCATCTTGGTAGTAGTATTTCTAAATACTGGCATATGTAGTTTGGTGTGGTATACAAGAATGCACTCTCATTTTGTTTCTGTTTGTTTTATAGAGATTCATAGATGTTTACTACGTTAACAACCACAAAGGCCTTTTTAAGCCTAGCCATGCATCCCAAATTTTTGACAAGTTCTGGTACCCTTGATAAGTGTAAGCAGAGGCTTGGGAGGTAAAACATTTACAAGCAGGGCCTGAGAAATGAACCATTTACACATTGCCTGTGTCCATTAGAGACATAGGTGCCAAGCTGGGGATGAATTTCCTGTTCCCGACCAATTGTCCAAGTTACAGTTGAATTGGGTTAGGGAGCAACTCTGCTTCACATGGATGGGGAGCCTGTTCCAGAGAAGGGGTGGTCTGCGGGATGCATACCTGTCTCTACAGTAGGTCCTATATACATCACAGGCAAGGTTTAAGTCTTTAGAACAGGTACTTCTGGTACTGTTTGTTTTGCAACTATGCAATTTCAAGATAAAATGTAGTCCCAGCATAAAAAAGAAACAGAAAAAAAATACAATTTTATCTTTGACAAATGTGGAGTAGGTTCTTAATTGTGTTAAACATGGTTGTCTAAATAAGGTTACTGTATAGTCTTTAAGAGAAGTAACATTTTGTGATTGCTTGTCAGAAGCCATGAAGGCACAGTGTTGCTTTAATACTGATGTAATACAATAAGCCTGCTACTGTTTGAACAAATACATTCCTTTTTATTGGGTTTATCACCACTATCAAACCATCTCATCAGCAAAGGGATAAATATATTTGATGGTGAATTTGTTGTCACCGATGACTGTGAAACATAGGTGCTGTCAGACTGGATGCCTTACTTAACATATTATTCTGAAAGATTTCTCTGCTAGAAGAGATTCTGCAATGTTCTCCTTTTCTGACTAATTAAAAAAATGAGATTTGAATTAACTGTCAATACTCACATCTGATATACAGCAAACAGCTGAATGGAGAAAACAATTATATTTCTGTAGCACTTTTTAAAACAATAATAGTATCAAAGCAAGTTTATTGACTGCAAATTTTCTTAACAGCAAAGCAATAAATAAACTACGTGTCAACAGACCTAAAATAATTAAACAACTTGGCATTGCTTTAGACAAAGATAATTTTCACTACTTGGCAGTGACATTGTTTGATTTCCTTTACGGGTTACATAAATATTTTTGTAGGAAATGTAAAACAGATTGAACGAACAATTAGGCAAGTAACGGAGTGTGAGAAGTAAGTAAATATTTAAAGACATGCCTTACTATCAGTTTACACAGTGCAAAATGGAAAATGGTAAGAATCAAGAACCTGAAAACAAAATAAATTGGAAAAATATGGGATGAATTATTTATTCAGAATACGACCCAAAGTAAAAACACTAGCACGCAGATAACAGTAGAAGTATGCTCAAAGGCTGTAAAACCTGCTAAAAATTGGACACATAAAAGATGTAACTTCAAATAGATTAAAAATGCTAGCAATTCCAGCAACAAAGGCTAATGTCTGGGAATAAGATCTGAAGATCTTCAGTTCCAGGGAGAGTTAGTCAGGCGTACTTATAATAATGGGAATGACAGAAGCATACGCAGAATATGCACGGATATATTACCATCTCATTGGTGGAGACACCGAGGGGATGGAACTACTGGGAAGAATTAATAAATATGATTTGGCTTACAACAGAGAAGTTATATATAACACTGAGAAATCATAGGAACAACTCTATGCAGAGACATAAAACAAATGATAGGAATGTCAACCGTAGCTAGAAAGTTAATCAGCAATTGAGTACTCAGTCTGACAATTTTCCAAGAATGATTCTATGACTTATGTCTGCTGTTTGCCAGGAGAGAGCTGTGCTCCACTGTGAAATTAAAATATTGAAGTTTGAATTTACATTGACATTCTTGTAACTGGAACAAGTACTACTATTCTTGCCATGTATGTAATGTCTTCATAGTCATTTGTGCATGTGGGCAGCATGCACTTGCGCAGTTGCAGGTGCACAAGCTGCACTTAATAGACAATAGACATATACTGTGCATATGTGCAACCCTAGAAAAGTCACAGGCAGTCGTATACAAATGAGTAAATAATGTAATTTAAATGAGAAAGTGTATGTAAGTTCTACACTGATGGTACAGCAAGAAATACCTTTCCTATCTTTTGTGATTCAGAGTCACATTTAGCTAAGCACATACAGTTTATAAAATGACAAACACCACCGTTTCTAGTGACTTTGTGATCAGTGAGCGTGCTTGGAGTGGCCATGATTCTTGCTGTTTCCCATTGTGAGGTGCTTACTTCTGTGGCACCACATCGTATCGCACAGTGTGCTCAGTGAATTCAGGTGTGGCACTATAATCAATGTGCAATGCTTTATAACCCTGAGAAGCAGGAGGTTCTTAAATCCTTTAGAGTGGACAGGGATATTATATGGGCTTTGGTAAACTTGCATGGCCAGCAAACTGAAAATGGTAAAATGAGTGCCCTACTTATTCCTGTGGACATCAAGGAATATATAGCCCTCACCATACTTGTCATGAGGACAGTTCAGAGACAAACTAGGGATTGTTCATAGGGGTGCCGCTCAGACTTGTACCTTGAAGATACTACAGTAGTTCATTGATATTATACCAGTTCATGTGGATGAGCATATCTATATACCAGTGTCAACATAGGACCAGGACATATATGGCTTCTACAGACTGACATACTCCTTTGAAGTGCTTGGTGTGATAGATTGCACCCTTGTGGCTATCAGGTCCCTACATGAGCCATGGGGGAGATGTCTACAAATAGGAAGGATTACCATTCCATCAACTGCCAGCTAACGTATGATGCATGCGACTGGATCATTAGTGTATCTGCTCAGCATCCTGGCAGAACTATGACTCTCACATGTCACACAAGTTCATTGTACTACCAATTCTTCCATGCATGGACACTTTGTTGTTAAGTGAGTAGTAAATACATTTGTGTCCCCAGAGATATTGTTCTACATGCTGTAAGGTTTAATAACTAGCCAGCCCACCTTCATGTGTCCCTCTTCTTATGTTTTTCAGATGACATGGGCTACCCCCTCAAACCTTGGTTATTGATACCAATTCATATTTCAAAGGGAGCTGCAAAAGAGCACTATAACTCTGTCCTGTTCCAGACATAAATAGTTTTTGAGCAAGCATTCCGCCTGCTTAAAGCCCTGTTACACTGCCACAACAAGGCTGAGGGGGCCTCTCAGTATGTCCCTTCTGCTGCACGAGTAATGTTTTCCTCATTTTTGCTTTCTACACAATATCACTGCTGCAGCCAATACCCAATGAAACACCTAGTTGTTGTGCAGCTCTCCCCATTGTTTGCCATGGGAGTGATGATAGCAATGGCAGCCAGCCAACAGCAGCAGAATAGTGTCCTGTCAGACAGGCTTGTGCATGGTATATGGTGGCACATATGAAGCAGTGGCATCTAGTACACAACTGTGCACCATGACATTCACCATGCAATAGCGAAAAGTCAGAAAGATAAAACATGTTGCATGCAATGCTGTCTTTGGGCTATGCTGTGCAGTGCATGGTCAACTCACTGTGCATCAAACATTCCTTCACACAGCATATATACAGTGGCAAGTGCATAAATCTTCTGAAGCAGCCTTATGCTGACCAAAATTTCATACAGGAATGATTAAGGACAGGTGATCTGAAATCAAAAGATAAAAGGTTAGTAAATATGGCCCAGAACAGTGGACTATGTACAGATTGATTTACAAATTCCATTGAAAACATTGCTGAAACAGACAAATACAGGTTCTGTAAAACAAATTTGGAAACTGTAATGTTGCACATCTTTTTGCTGGGTATGATTTACTCATAGCAGATGGCCTGCATACTGAGAGGTACAATAATGTGGCAAGACTGCTGCATTGGGGATTGTGTAAACATTAGAATCTAGAAGTAGTTGAAAAGCATTGGAAATGTGAACCATAAAACATTACAGAGAATGACTTAGTTTATCTCACATGGGATCACTCATTACCAACAGTTTAAAAAATAGATTTGTGAAAAACAGATATAGTAGTCCATGAAAAAAAGACAAAAGTAGCATTGATCATTGAAATTGCTACACTCAGTGATTACAGTATCTTACATATAGAAAGACACAAAGTCATTAAAGTGCAGTTGTGAAAATTAAACCTACCATCACAGTAGATGTTCAAATGATCACTGCTGCAGTAACTTTAGCCTTATGGGTTATATGCTCCCAAGAATATAACAGTTGGGCAGCTTCCAAAGCTTCAGGGCAACTTTCATGCACCAGAATTGTCTTGTCAGTTCGAGGTGAGCTGACTAAAATCAAGTTTGGGTGCAAAGCCCTTTGGAGCTTTCCTGCCAGCAGACTGAAGGAGGCTGAGCACTGAAAGGACAATGCTAGAAAACAAGAAATAAATGTCCCTAACCTAGCAAAAAATAGGGGTTGGAGGGAGGGAGCAGCTACTGCAGAAGTGGTCATTCAAATGTATACTGCTATGGTAAGTTTAATTTAGAACTATGTTCATCATATTGATCACTGCTGCAGTAGCCTTAGCTATTTGGGTAGATTTCCTTAGCAAACTAAGTTTGGGAGGTGGAAGGAGAAGAGTCCAGAAGCCCCTAGGAAATGATCCTAGCAAAGCTTGATCTGGACCTAGAGAAGGAATCAAGCTTACAGTGCTCAGTGAAATATATACGGAGGACCAAGTAGCAGCTGCTAGAATACTTTTAAAATCCAGCCTTCCAAATAGCCATAGATGAAGCCAAGGCTGTGGTACAGTGGGACTTGACCCTGCCTGAAATAGATTTGTTATGGTGACTTATTTATTTATTGACATTTGATTACCGGGAAAGTCCAACTGGGTAGAAGACCATTTTCAGTGGAAGCCCAGGGAGAAAAGCTACAAATTATTGCAAAACATTTTAAGAAACAATCTTCACAATCTTCAAAAATAAAACAAAAACATCTGCAGTTTAAATAATTATAACAAATTAGATATAGTATAAAAAACATTGGTTAAGAATCAATACAGGGTATATGACAATCATTTACTATTTATAAAATTTTTAGACAGTCTGTAGAAAATTAAAGGTAAGTTAGTCCAATATGAACAGGAATTGCAATATGAAGTGAGGGAAAAACAGGCTTATGGTATATTTAAAGAGAAAGTCATGAAAGAGGATTTGATAGAGTTAAGGAAGTAAGTGAAGAAAGAAAATTAAGGAAGTATAAGAAATGAAAATGTACCTGTTCACATTTAGGGATATAGTTTATCCTGGTTTTGAGCAAGAACAGAGCCAAATTGTAGCTAGGAAGTCTTTCAAAGTGATTTTGTAAGATGGGATGGAGTTAATGACTTAATGGATGCAGGTAAGAAATTCAAGGCCTTAGCAACCTTGAACGAGTACAAACAATGCCCAGCAGATATGATAGGTTTGTAAACATTCAAGACTTTTTGGTCACTGGATCGCAATGACCATCTGGGAAAATAGTTGTGTAGAATATTTTTAGTGCTGGATAGGCAGATGGATATGGGATGATTTTGTAGGTGGTAAGAATCTGTGTATATTTTAGCTGATGAAGCAGTTCTAACCAACTAAGGTTTTTAGTACTTACACAGTGGTGGGTTCTGAAAGGGGGTATTTGCTGCAAATTTAGCAACTTTGTTACAACATTGTTTGTTCAAGTTTTAATTTTTGTGAAGCCTGAAGGTTAGTAAGGATGGGACCACCATAAAGAAGTGTGGGAAGGAGATAAGTAGTGGCCACTGTAGTTTTAGTTGCATCAGTGAGAAAGTTTTCGCTCTATAAAGCATCTCTAGTTTTTGATGAGTTTTTCTTATGCAATTTTTTATATACGGGTTGAATGTAAGATTATCGTGTACTATCACCCCTAATAATTTGCTAAGAGAAGTGACTTCAAGTGGTTGTATTATCAAGAGAGAGGACTTTAAATTTAGTTTTTTTTTTTCATGAGAGAGGGATTTGGGAAAAAACAGTAGTTTTGTCTTTTGTGGTTGAGCATGATTTGTGAGTTATGAAGCCATGTTTCAGAGTCTGTTAAAGCTTTGTGATTTATTTTTTGTAGCTGTATCATGTTGTCAGATGTATAAATGAGAGTAAAATCATTTGTGTATTGCACTAGGGTAGTATGTTTTGTAGATATATAGAGAGTGTTGGTGAAAATGTTAAAGAGGAGGGGACCAAGGATAGAGCCTTGTGGTACACTGGTGGTGACTGGGACGTAAGGAAGACCGGGGAGTGCCATTTTACTAATTGATATCTGTTGGACAGTTAGCTTTTGAACCACAGAAAGGTGGGCTGAGAGACACCTAGTGAGGTCATTTTAAGTAGAAGTTTGCTGTGACAAGCTGTGTCAAAGGCTTTAGAAAAGTCTAAACGTAATGAAGAGACTAGTTTGACATTATCTCTAGCTTTATTGACAGTATCTATATAGGTTAGAAGTGCAGTGCTTGTACTATGTGAAGGATGGAAGCTGTGTTGTGTAGGGGATAAGAGTTCTTCCTGTAGGCGATAGTTTAGCAATTGTTTTTGAATACATTTTTCAAGTATTTTGGTGAGGGGAGATACAATTGCTGTAGGTCTAAAGTTATTAATGTCTGTTGAGTTTCCTGCTTTGTGCAGAGTGATAATGTGTGACTTTTTCCAGAGAGAGAAAGGGAATATGGGATTCCTGATTTTACCTATTTATGGATTGAGACAGGATAGGCAATGCTATTGGCTACTATTTTTAGGTACTCACTTGGAAGGTCATCAGCTGAAGAAGAACACAGTTTAAGTTTAATATAACAAAAGCCCCTTCTTCTTACCTTCACAAGAAATGAATAATTGATCCGAAGATCTAAAAGATTTAGTTCTGTCAAGATCGAACATGAGTTGTCTGTGGACATCCAAGGTATGGAGTATCCTTTCTCTTTCATTTTTAGGTTCAGGAAAGAAAATGGGGAGATGGGTGGTTTGTCCTAAAGTAAACTCAGATACCACTTTATGCATAAAAGAAGGATTAGTTCTCAAAGAAACTCTGTTCCTATGGAAAATGAGATAGGGTTGACTTACCATACGAGCTTGCAGCTCAGATACCCTTCTTGCAGAGGTCAGAGTAATTAATTAAACTATTTTCCATGTTAAGAACCTCAAGTAAGCCAGATTAGCTGTTTCAAATGGAGAAAGTGTTAGCTTGACTAATACAAATTCAAGGTCCCAAGGTGGGACCACCAGTTTTCTTGGAGGCTGCATAAGTAAAAACTCTTTCAAGGATATTTTCACATGAGACTGCAAGGGAGGAGGAGGATCCATGGGGAGACATGCTGAAATTGCTAATAAATGAATCTTGATAGAGGAATAAGAAAGGCCATCTGATAGTAATTCACACAAACATTTTAGAACCAGAGAACATCTAGCCATGAATGGGTGTTGATTATGTTGTTGGCACCAACTTGAAAATCTTTTCCATTTGCTAATATATATTATTTCTTGCCTCTATTAGTACCTGCTTTAAGTCCTCAGTAAACAGGTGCCATCAACCTTCCCTTTCTTGTGTAAGTGTATTCAGTCTGTGAGGAAGGTTGTGGTAACTGCTCCTGGCCATTTCCAAAAGAAGGGAGAACCACGGCTGCCTGGGCTATAAGTGAGTCAGTACAATGATTTTTTTGGGGGGGTTCCTTCTGAATTATTAGAAGTACCCTTGATATTAGTGGAAATGGTGGAAAAGCATACATGAACATTCCTGTCCAAGGAAAAGAAAAAACATCTGTCTTCCAGGTCTTTTTGCATGGGGTACTGCAACAGAATCTTGCCAGCTGATTGCTCAGAGAGGAAGCAAAGAGGTCTACTTGAGGAATTCTTCATAGATGGAGGAAATCTTGAAAGACCCCAATCTAATTTCCATTTGTTAGGGTCTGCCCTGGTCCTCCTCAGTTTGTCTGTCATGCAGTTTTACTCTGACAGAATGTAGGAACCTGTAAGGTGAAATTGTGCTGTGAAGCTGTATCCCAAGCTAACATGGCTAGTCTGCAAAGAGGACACAACCTTCCTTGTTGATGTACCACTTGACTGTGGTATTGTCTGTAACACCTGAAGTGGTTCCAGAGAACAAAGGTGGTTCAGAGAGTTGAGTGCCTTGATATTCATATGCTTGTGCCAGTCCTTTGTGTCATACACCTCCTGCTCTTTTATCCCACCTGAAACTGCTCTGCAAGCAAAGATTGAAGTGTCTCTGATGACTGACTGCTTTGGAGCAGGGATGGAGTAGGGGAGACAGGAATTTAAGGATATCTGTTGTCTCCACTAAAGATTTCTGTTCTTACAAATCCAGTAAAAAGATAAAGGGTGTTGATGCTGGGACCTGAATCTTTCTCATGTGGAGTCTTGCCAGGGGTATTGTGAGAATCAAAGATGGCATGAGACCCAAAATCCTGAGTTATTCCCTCACAGTAACCAAAGTCTGAGCAAAAAATCTTTGAAATAGATCTAGATAAAGATCTGTTTTTTTTCCTGTGATGAAAAGGTCTTTAAACAGTAGTATTCTGATTGATCTCCTATTAATACATTCCTGTGTGAAAGAGTCCAGAAAGCCTTTTGAATGTTCTCTTGAAATCCCAGCTTCTGTAACAGATCTCTCACGCAACAGAGAGACATTCCTGACAGTTAGAAAAGGCTCCACAAAGATATGCATGTCATCTAAATATGGAAAAATGTGGATACCCTGTAGCCTGCAATGAGCTAGAGCTGGAGCTAAACACTTTGTGAACACTCTTGGTGCAAGGCATAGTCGAAAGGGCAAGGAAGAGAACTGATAATGTGATCTAGACACACAAAACCTTAAGAAACATCTGATGTTTGGATGAATAGGGATGTGATGATATGCATCTTTTAAGTCTAGGTCTGCCAGAAAACTTGAAAGACATCATTTTGAATTTGGACACTATCACAAACAGGTTCAAATCTCCAAACATTTTCTTTCTTTCTTTCTTTCTTTCTTTCTTTCTTTATTTCTCACTATGAACATCCTTGTATAAAAACCCTTTGACTGCACTTGGAAAGGAGGAACTGGTTTTATCAGTCCTTGGTGCAGCATGTGATGAAGAACTGGTGGAAATAAAAGAGTCTGATCTGGAAGATGAGGAATGACCCCCTGGAAAGGAAAAGTTTCCTCCCACTGCCAACTGTTACCTTGATGAATGATTTTCATAACTCATATGTCTGAAACAATCTGTTGCCAAAGAGAAAATGGAGATTTGGACTTTCTGGAAGAAAAAGGGGGCTAGAGTAACTGGCTAAGGAAATAAAAAAAAAACATCAGAAAATTGTGAAAAGGAGGGCTGCAAAATCATACAAATTCCCTGGACCTGCTTTTCCCTTTCATCACACTTTTTTATCACCTCTGCAGCAGAGGGGCCAAATACTAAATTGCTTTCCAAGAGAGAATTTGAACTCACATTTATAACATCATCTGGGAGGTTCTGAGAATGCAGCCCAGCTAACCTTCTCAAAACAGTACCAGTGGTCATAGCTTTGGAAATATCAACAGTCTGTGTAAAGCAAAGGGATATTACTTGATCCCTGTTAAATGATCTTTGGTACCTTTATCATATTGTTTTCTTTTTTCATCTGCTTTACTTTCATAAAGTTTACTAGTAATTTCTGCATTTCCTTGCTCAGTTTCTTTCACTGAAATGACAATTACTAAACATGTTTCTTTTATGACAACATTTGACTTTCCTTTCTCATAGCTTTTAGCAAAAAAGAGATTACTAGTTTTAATTTTTTCCTGGCAGAACTTGGCACAAACTCTGGGATGCACGGCCATTTGACATAAGAATCTCTGAGTCCCCACACGTATCCAGCATAAAAATGATGTTGATTTTGGAGTGCCTTTTAGGTATGCGCCCTGTCTTTACATTAAGTCTGCCACTTTGTCTGCTTGGTGTTTGTAATCTGTATGTACCTTAATTACTGGGAATGTGCCAATGATTAGTAACTTTTTACTTGTATAAATGTATTCATAGGTTAGTGCTAAGCTAACTGCCCAGCCAATTATCCCTTGTGAGAATCAAACCCTGCACCTTGTGTTTGTATGGCAAACACCTTAACCATTATGCCACCCTTATCTATTTATTTGATATTTGGTTGCTGGGAAAGTCCGGCTGGATAAGAAACCCATTTTCAGTGGAGGCCCAGGTGGAAATGCTCAAGTACAAAGAGCAAAATATATATTTTACATACTTAAGCACAAAAACAAACCAGAGGAGAAAATTCAAAATACAGAATAAAACCAGAGGGAAAAAACATATGCATACATTTTTACACAGAAGATAAACAAGCATGTGTAAGCATATCAAATGTACATACATTTTACAAAGATGGTTAATAATCATATCATATCTGCACTTATATATTTATATAGGCAGTTTAGTGAAATATTGGAGATGGGATATTTTTATAGGAGGCATGGTAGTACTGTGAAGGGATTGCATAGATAGGCATGATGATATACAATTGGTCAGGAGGTACTCAGTAGAAATAGCAGAAAAGGATAGATAAAGCTGGATTTAAGAGATGTGAAGGGTGGTAGACTGGGAAAAATGGAAGAGTTGAAGTGAAGATTCAATAAGAGGATCAGCAGAGGGAGATTTAGAGAATAGGCAGAGTAGAGTAGGTGGAATCAAAGGTAAAACTTAACAGAGGTGGTAATTACAATACAGACAGAGATGGAGGAGGTGAGGCAGATGGGGAGGAAGTATTAGTGGAGTAATTTAGCTAGGGTGAAGTGAAGAAGGGGAGTCAACTAGGTTTGGAGCAGGGACAGATCCATGACCTGAGTAGGTAGTCATTTTGTTTAAACTTGAATTTCCTGAAATTAGAGATAGTTCCGATATCAAATGGTAGTGTGTTCCATAGTTTGGTCACTGAGTAGGAGTATAAACATTGTCCGGCAGTTTTGTTTGGTTTATAAAGTGTTAAAACCTCTTTGTCTTCAGAGCAGAGAGGTTGGCTAGGTGAAGTATTGAATGTAAGGTGGGACAGACAGACAGACAGTCAGACATCAGGTCTATACATAACTTTATGGGCAATTGTTAGTTGGAAGTAGTTTAGGTGTTGCAGGAGTTCTAGCCAGTTAAGGGGAATAAGAGCAGAATAGTGGTGTTTGTAATATGATATGCCTGTTGCAAATTTAATGATTTTGTTATAGCAGGATTCAAGTTTGTTTTTTATTATATTTTGAAAGTGTGGTTAAAATGGGGACACCATACAGTAAGGAGTGTAGCAGATAGGTTGTAGCTAATGTTTTGGTGGCTGTATCCATGACATTTTTGTGCCAATAAAGCGTCCTTAGTTTGTGGCGTATTTTTTTTGGTAGTATTATGTATATGAAGATTAAAGGTAAAACTGTTATTTATAGTTACTCATAATAGTTTGGTGTATGGAACCACTTTGATTTCTGTATTATTTAACAAAAATATCTTAAAGTCAACTGACACTGTCCTTGGTGTAAATAGGAGGAGTTTGGTTTTGTTGGGGTTGAGTAATAGCTGTGCATTTTTGAGCCAGGATTCGATGAAGAAGAAAGCAGTTTGCCTTAATTGTCTGAGGTGTACAATGTTGTTGGAAGAACAGATAAGAGTTTAGTCATCAATGTATTGGATTAGGGAATTTTGGCAGGAAGCAGCATGAAGGTTATTTATGAATGTGCTGAAGAGGAAGAGTCCAAGGATGGAACCTTGTGGGACACCCGTTTTGTTGGCTAAATATTGTGAGAGACAGTCTTGCCATGTTACACATTGTTGTCTATCAGAGAGCTAGAGAACCATTGTAGAGAAGGACCAGAAAGGCTAAGAAAGGGTGTGGGACAGTTTCAAAAACTTTTGAAAGATCAAGAAATAATGCTGAGAGATTAGTTGGCTGGAGTCTCTAGGCTTGTTAATTGTATCTATGAAAGAAATAAGTGTGGTTGTTGTACTATGAACTGTGGTTGTTGTACTATGAACTGGTCTAAAGCCATATTGGGAGGAGGTTAATAGTTCATTGTGGATAAGGTGATCAAGTAGTTGTTTATATACACATTTTTCTAAGAGTTTGGAGGGAGGAGATAGGATGGAGATAGGGCAGAAAAAAAAATCAAATATTTTATCTTGTTATTGCACTATACTTCTGTATATTTGGAAGTTCTTGGAACTTAAGTAATATAATTTCTTTACATATACTTGTAACACTTTTTCTGTAACTTGTCTGTATTGGAGCTTTCCTCCTCGGGTCTCCACTGAAAATGGTCTTCTAGCTCAGTTGGACCAACCCAGTTAACAAATGTCAAATAAATAAATAAATAAATAAATTACAGAGTTCAGTAGATTTTTCTCTTTTGTGTAATGGGGTAATGATTGATTTTTTTCCAAATGGAGGAGACATGGGATTTTATGATAGCTCTGTTAATAAGAATGCTGACAGAGTAGGCAATGGCATCAGTGGCAATTTTCAATTATTTGGCTGGATGATTATCAGCGGAAAGAGAGCAGGGTTTTATTTTATGTAATTGGTTGCATATATAGTTAGTGGTTACAGGATGGAGTGAGAGGCTTGGAGGTTTAGAGGTATAGCTGAAACTTTTTGAGAGGAGAAGGATGGAATGCAATGTGTTTGGATGATTTTTGGGAGAGAGGGGTGTGTTGAGATTGTTTGTGGAGTTAGGACTAGTGGGCTTGTTAGGATCATTTACCAAGTTAGCTATACTTTCTGTAAAGTGAGTATTGAACAATTCTGCAATTTGAGATAGATATTTGTCTGTGAATGGAGTAGGGTTTTGTTTAGAGTCTGGGGTGTGAAATGATGAGATAGTAGACCAAAATATTTTGTGGTTGTTTTTGTGGTCGGTTAGTTGTTGAATAAAGTATTGTTTCTTATCAATAGTTATGAATTGTTGTGCCTGATTACAGAGATGTCAATAGTTTTGTAGATTTAGGTAATTTCTGTTTTTCTGCCATTCCTTCCAAGCTTTATCTTGGGTTAGTAATAATTTTTTTGTGGACTTTGCTAGCCAGGGTACAAGATTAATTTTATTTCTTTTTGTTCAAAGTGGAGCTAAGCTATTAAGAGTGTGCAAAAATAATTTATTGAAGTAATTGACTGTCATTTAGGGGTAGTGTTTCCAATGTGGAACAGTTTAAGGATTTTAATACATTAATGAAGAGTGGCTGGTTGACGTTTGTTAGGTTGCAGAAAGTTTTGTAAATATGGCCTTTGAGTAAATGAGTGGTTGTCCTGCAAGTATATGCAGGGAGGTGGTCACTTACTCAGCCAAGCTCCTTGTGGTGTCCTGCAGAGTAATACAACTCCTTGCTGCATACTAAAAATTGTTTTTTTTGCTGTTGGCACTTTTACAAGTCATTTAAAGTCATTTTTTGTGCTGTTTAACTGTTGTAGGCTACACAATAAAGTGCGCTAGCCTGATATAAGCATTTAAAGTTGTTTTTTTGAATTTTTTTTGTATCTCTGCCAAAAAAGAAAAAAATATATATATTCTTGTTTCCCGCCTTTTCTAAGCTAGTCTAGTCCATTTTTCAGGTTTTGCTGAAATCAGGACTGTGGTATAAGTTCCTGTGTTGCCCATATCCTTACTTGGATAGGAAGAAGTTTCTCTGTTCACCAGTGAGAGTGGAGAGCTTTGACAAGCCTATCTATTCCTGGAGGAGTGGTCACATCCCAGAAACTTGTTGTTTATTGGCCGTTTTGGCCTAATTCCTAACTCTTTCATCTTCCTGCCTTAAAACCCGCATTTGCACAGTATTTTGCTTGTATACTACTCAGCCAAGCTCCTCGTGGTGTCCTGCAGAGTACTACAAGCAGCAGTGCAGAAAGAAAGTTACTTTCAACAGATTTAAGTATATTTTTTCTCTGCATTTTCTCCTGTGACTGCTAGTCTCACCGAAAAGCAATTTCTGGCAATTCTGAGCTTTAAAAACTCCTTGCTGCATGCTAAAAACAGTTTTTTTTTGCTGTTGGCACTTTTACAAGTCATTTAAAGTTGTTTTTTGTGCTGTTTAACTGTTGTAGGCTACACACTAAAGTGTGCTAGCCTGATATAAGCATTTAAAGTTGCTTTTGTGAATTTTTCTTGTATCTCTGCCAAAAAAAAAAAAAATCTTGTTTCCCACCTTTTCTAAGCTAGTCTAGTCCAGTTTTCAGGTTTTGCTGAAATCAGGACTGTGGTATAAGTTCCTATGTTGCCCGTATCCTTACTTGGATAGGAGGAAGTTTCTCTGTTCACCAGTGAGAGTGGGGAGCTTTGAGCAGCCTATCTGTCACTGGAGGAGTGGTCACAGCCCAGCAACTTGTTGTTTATTGGCCATTTTGGGCTAATTCCTGACTCTTTCATCTCCCTGCCTTCAAACCCGCATTTGCGCATTTTTTTTGCATCTATACTACTCAGCCAAGCTCCTCGTGGTGTCCTGCAGAGTATTACAAGCAGCAGAGCAGAAAAAGAGTGACTTTCACCAGATTTAAGTATATTTTTTCTCTGCATTTTCTCCTGCGACTGCTAGTCTCGCCGAAAAGTGATTTCTGGCAATTCTGAGCTTTAAAAACTCCTTGCTGCATACTAAAAACAGTTTTTTTGCTGTTGGCACTTTTACAAGTCGTTTAAAGTTATTTTTTGTGCTGTTTAACTGTTGTAGGCTACACACTAAAGTGCGCTAACCTTATATAAGCATTTAAAGTTTTTTTTTTAATTTTTCTTGTATCTCTGCCAAAAAAGAAAAAAAAACCCAAAAAATATTCTTGTTTCCCGCCTTTTCTAAGCTAGTCTAGTCCATTTTTCAGGTTTTGCTGAAATCAGGACTGTGGTATAAGTTCCTGTGTTGCCCATATCCTTACTTGGAAAGGAAGAAGTTTCTCTGTTCACTAGTGAGAGTGGGGAGCTTTGAGCAGCCTATCTGTCCCTGGAGGAGTGGTCACATCCCAGCAACTTGTTGTTTATTGGCCGTTTTGGGCTAATTCCTAACTCTTTCATCTCCCTGACTTAAAACCCACATTTGCGCATTTTTTTGCTTGTATTCTACTCAGCCAAACTCTTCGTGGTGTCCTGCAGAGTACTACAAGCAGCAGAGCAGAAAAAGAGTAACTTTCAACAGATTTAAGTATATTTTTTGTCTGCATTTTCTCCTGCGACTGCTAGTCTCACCGAAAAGCGATTTCTGGCAATTCTGAGCTTTAAAAACTCCTTGCTGCATATTAAAAACTGTTTTTTTCTATTAGCACTTTTACAAGTCATTTAAAGTCTTTTTTGTGCTGTTTAACTGTTGTAGGCTACACACTAAAGTATGCTAGCCTGATATAAGCATTTAAAGTTGCTTTTGTGAATTCTTCTTGTATCTCTGCCAAAAAAGAAAAAAAACCCAAAAAGTATTCTTGTTTTCCACCTTTTCTAAGCTAGTCTAGTCCAGTTTTCAGGTTTTGCTGAAATCAGGACTGTGGTATAAGTTCCTGTGTTGCCCATATCCTTACTTGGATAGGAAGAAGTTTCTCTGTTCACCAGTGAGAGTGGAGAACTTTGAGCAACCTATCTGTCCCTGGAGGAGTGGTCACAGCCCAGCAACTTGTTGTTTATTGGCTGTTTTGGGCTAATTCCTAACTCTTTCATCTCCCTGCCTTAAAACCCGCATTTGCATGGTTTTGCGTACTGCGCAGTGCCGGTTAGCTGGGGTTAAACTATTCCAGGCTCCATGAAGTCTGCTCTTCAATTTTTCCCTTAGAACTGGTCTAACTCTCAAACTAAGCACTCTAACTTTTCTTTTACAGCCAAGCACTTGCTCCAAGCTCTCAGTAAGCACTAATAAATCCTAACACAACACCTCCCCCTTTACTAAACAATAGTTCAAGGCTCCCTATTTCGTCCCTACCGGGAAATCAGTAAACAGCTCAGTTATCCATACAGGCATGCCCAAAGGGCAGTTTCAGGTATACTCTCCAGTCCAGCAGGTGAATCTGGGAATCTTGAGGTAATGTTACAATTGCCTCATGTACACAAACAACCCTCTCCTCATTCCAACAAACACAAATGTATGTGAGAGATGCAACTATACAGACAAACTGGAGGCTAAACTCTCTCAACCTAGACTGGAACAGCCAGTCAGGAGGAGAAAGGAAACACTTGCACCACACTTCCAGTCTCACATAAAACAGTCATCCATGCACCAGCAAATAACACACATAAATACTCAAAAACATACTCGGAGGCTCTAAATAAAAATTTGCCCAAGCAGCAGAGACCTCCAAAGCAGACATCCAAGCAACCTACACCCGCAAACAAAAACCACATATCACATACTTCACAAAGTCAGTGTGCCAAGCAACCACAGCCCATAAGGCACAACAACACATCCAATACACTAGTAATAGATGACTCTAGTATCAGGCACATTGACGTCCCAGTCACTAGAGTGAACAAGAAGAAGGTTACTCTGAGCTGCCTGTTAGGTGCCAGGATCTGCCACATAACTCAGGCACTCAAGTCTCTCCAAAACAGGTACAAATATGACTCTGTCATTGTACATGTTGGTGTGAATGACCTGAGACGTACCTCCCTGGACTACATGAAAAGAGACATAGATGAGCTCTCTGATCATGTAGCCCAGGCCGGTATGATCCTGACCCTGAGTAGCATCTTGCTCCCACCAAGAATGATGCCACAGTATGAGGAAAAAAATATCAGTTTTAACAATTGGCTAAGCTACTGGTGTCATTCAAAGGGGATCCAGTGTCTGTCAGCCTGGAATGACATGCTCGACAAGCCACGCTGCTTTGCCAGAGATGGCTTGCACCTGTCGCACTTAGGTTTTAGAATACTGGCCAAGGCTCTTGCCACCCCCATAGTGCCTTTTTTAGGCAAGGCTCAAAAGACAAACCCGCCTCCATAAACAACACAAGAAACCTAAAACTGAGGGTAATGCTACTCAATGCCAGAAATCTAAACCTCAAAATGCACGCACTCGAGGCACTCCTTAGCATGGAGCAAATTGATATCTGTGCAGTAACAGAAACCTGGTTCAAAGCTCCAGAGAGCACCCCAGCACTACCAGGCTACAACTCATACCATAACCTTCAGCCCCAAAACCCGGACCGAAATACAAAAGGAGGGGGTGTATCCATTTTCATAAAGGATACCCACACCTCCAGGTTAGTAGCACAGCACAAGGCCTCGGAGACCATCCATGTGCAACTAACAGTGGGCAAAGCTGCTTTTCTGATCGTAGCCTGCTACAGATCACCTACCTTGTCTCAGAACCCTTACTCAGCATTCTTGAGAACACTGGAAAATATAAAGGTCCTACCAAACACCATGATATTGGGAGATTTCAGTTACCCAAACATTGACTGGGAGAATTACTCAAGTACAAACTCCTTTGCCCAATGCTTCCTAGAGTTTATAAACTCAAATGCCCTGGAACAGCTGGTCACCATGCCCACAAGAGGTGACAACATACTGGACCTGATCATCACCAACATGGGGGATCAGTGTTCCACACCAGAGGTAAACCCCTCGCTGGTAAGATCAGATCATAAACTAATCACACTGGACATCCATGTCCCGACCCCACCCCCAGTCAAGGAAACCACTGTGAAAAACTTTTCAAAAGCAAACTTCACATTTCTCAATACTGAAGTGGAAAGTTTCATAGCCCCCTTGCTAAAAGATAATGCTATCCAATCCACAGAATCCTTTACAAGTGCATTCTATGAGCATCTACAGGGATGCATGGATTGAGCCATCCCAAGTAAAATCAAGACTTACTCCTCAAAAAAAGAGTCCAAAAAGAGTCCAACAGTCTGGTGGTCCCCAGCCATAAATAAGCTATACAACAGAAGGAGGAAACTCCTACATGATAGAGCAAAATCCCAAAAAGGAAAGGCATCACTGATCAATATTAGCAAGAAACTACAATCGCTCATAAAATCATCCAAGGCCAGTTTTGAAAGAAAAATTGCCAAGGACTCTAAAGATAACCACAAAGCCTTCTTTAGCTATATCAAAAATGTAGGTGGCAACTCCCAGATATGCCCTGAGCTAGTGAAAAATGGCAAAAAGTACACTGAACCAACTGACATTGCCAACATCCTGGCGGACAAGTTCAGTGCAAATTTCACCCCCCCCCACCCCCAAAAGGGCCCGTGTCCATCCCAGAAGAATGCAGAGCCCCAGACATCATGGACATGCAGGTAAAAACAGCCCACTTCAAAGCTAAGAACACAGCATCAATGGGACTGGATGGTGTCCCAGGCTGCGTCTTACACAAGCTCCAAAAGGAACTAAACCCTCACCTAAATTCACTGTTCAGACTCAGCCTTACCACAGGCTATGTACCCAAAGAATGGTGTACAGCAGCAGTCATCCCACTCCACAAAAGTGGTGCCACAACAGAACCTGGGAACTATTGCCCTATAAGCCTGACCAGCTTGGTCTGTAAAGCTATGGAGCAAATTATCATGGAACTCATAAACAGAGACATTGGGAACCTCCAGACACTGGACCCTACCCAATTCGGCTTTGTTAAAGGCAGATCCTGCCTACTAAACCTAGCTGACTTCTTTGAAACAGTTACCAAGGCCATAGATGAAGGGAAGATAGTCCACACAGCCTACCTGGACCTCACTAAGGCCTTCAACACCATTCCCCACTCTGGCATCATAGACAAGCTTACCAGCTTTAACATTAATCCCTATGTCATGAGATGGGTGGCCAACTGGCTCATGGATAGAACACACATGGTCAGAGTTGTGGGTGCCATGTCCAACTCTAAACCAGTCACAAGTGGCGTCCCACAGGGCTCTGTCCTGGTACCCCTCCTGTTTGGTATATACTTCTCTGAGGTACAGGCAAGCACAGGAGGACTATGGCTGACCAAGTTCGCAGATGACTGCAGACTCTTTAGCTGACACAGACATCCCCCAGAGGGATCTTACAAAGACAGATACCTGGTGTCAAAACCATGGCCTCAAGCTGAATGCCAAAAAATGCATAGTCATCCCCTTTGGAAAAAAAAACAAGTGCCCACGAATTACCACATAGGTGGTAATCCACTAGGTACGGAAAATTAATTAGGGACCTGGGGACCTAGGTAGATAGCAACCTCTCCTTTGATAATCACATTGCCAAAGTGGTTAGAAATTCATTTTATGTAGCCCACCTAATCACAAAAGGGTTCACCTCTAGATCAAGAGAGGTCATTGTGCCCCTCTACTCATCACTATTTAGGCCCATAATAGAGTACAATGCCCCATTTGGTATGTACCTTACTCAGCACATGCAACAGCTGGAAAGACCACAGAAGTTTCTCACCAAGAGGATCATGGGCCTCAAAGAGATGCCCTATGCAGCTCAACTGAAGAAACTCCAGCTCTAGTCGGTTGCTTACCGCCTGCTCAGAGGTGATCTATGCCTGATGTATAAGGCCATGTCCAACCCGGAATTAATGGACATGCTCCACCTCAAGAAAACCAAATCTCTTAGAGCCACATGCTCCAGCAGATTAAACCTCAGCACAACAATAAACAGGACATGCTGGAGGGATAGATTCCTGTCCCAGAGACTTCCCTCGCTCTGGAATAGAATCCCAGTTTATGTTAGGCAGAGCCCCTCGCTGACTCTCTTCAAGAGGAATCTTGACGACTGGATGGGAAATCATAAATTTACCCCTGGGATCACTTCAGTGGCCCTGCTAGACAGAGGCTCAGGAAACTAATTTAAAAGGGAGGCGAAAGCCAACACATTCTGGCTAGGCTTATAAATGCCCTTGGGCAGATAGCCTAGTACCTACCTATGAACCTATGAACTTAATGTGTCTAAGAGAGTACTGGAGTTAAAATATTTATTTGGATCTGTGACTAAGATCCAGTCTAGAACTGATCCTTCTGTGTTACTTGTAGGAATTCCAGTTGTAGTTGTAGTAAGTTGTGTGAATTCAAAAAGATTTATGCTGTTATCTAGGAAGTCAGAGATTAAGTTTTGCCAGTTGATATTGACATCACCCATGATTATTGTTTCATTGGATATATATTTTATGACATCCAGGACAGGATGTCCTCTAATATGGGAGTAATGTTACCAGGGGGATGTACAGAACTGTAAGACAAAACTGTTTAGATTTATTAAGTTTTAAGAAAGCTATAAGGAGCTGAACATTACTAAATTTTGGAATGAGCTTAGATTAGGGTACTATTGCACATGAGTTGAGTAGGTTAAAGCTATTCCACCTGCTTTTTTGTGAGTTCTGTCAGATCTTATTATACTGTAGCCTGGAGAAAGTAGTTCAATTTCTGTATGTTTGGCTTCAGCCATGATTCTGTGATTATGAATATAAGTGGGGTGTGTTGTGATAGCCACATGTGGAAGTCTGCTAATTTATTACAGATGCTATATAGATTTAGTGTGACTAGGAACAGAATGTTACATAAGGATCTGTTATTAGTAATGGAAATTGCAGTAGGTCCTGGGTTTATGTGAATATCACCACATTGGGGTAAAACTGAGGAACGGGAGAAGTAGTAGTTGATACTGATCTGTTTTCTTTTTAATATTGGTTTTGAGAGGAACAGTAGTTTAGAATTAAAGTAGAGAAGTAGAATTTTATATTTTATGAAAAGAAGTGAGGGGTAACTTCATTAGGCTAGCTGATATGTTAGAGTAACTTTTTGTTTGTTTTTCATATCATATAATGAATCTAACAGAATTTTTGATTATATTAGCTTTGTGTGTTTTGAGTCCTGTGCATGGCGAACTCAATGTCTTTTTTTACATGTCTTAGCATGATATAATACATTGTTTTCAAAACAGAAAGGACATAGATTAATACAATTGTGAGTAAAATAACCATCTTCCTTAGAAAATATATGCATCATTTTCTCACCCTCTCCTTCATATATCCACCCTCTGTATAGTTAAGAAAATTTATAGCTGGCCACTACAGAACAAATTTCCTTGATTTTCCTTTTATTACTTCATAAATGTTGTTTCACACTGTTAACATTATTCCCTATAATATTCCCTCTAAATCTCCAACCCAATATCATTGTTGGTTTATGTCGATCAGAATGTAAAGTGTGTGTGCTATATCTTTAAGAAGCATGTGAGGTTGTACATGCACATATAAATTCCAGACATGTGCAATCCCTAATGCCATTTTGTAGTAGCAGCCAGAGAGTGAGCATGCATGATCGCAGTTGTTAGTTTGTATATAAGTTACTTAAGTTATAGTCAATAGTCAAAAATAATAATGTGTTTGTATGAAATAAAGCTGCTAGAACAGACCCCACATAGATTTATTTATTCATGTCCTAACACGAAAGCAACATGGTGTCAGAACCGGGATCGAAGAGAGAAGAATATTCTGAGCCATGAGATGAAAAGTGCACAAACATAACCAGAAAAAAATCAAAGGTAATTAGAAATAAAACAAGTTATTTATTTGATGTGAAAGACAAAAAAGGGGCATTACAGGGCACAAACAGCAATTGTGTGTTAGCGTTTTCTGTGTTTATTTACTGTATTATTGCACTGTTTAGCCTGTTTTAACAAAAAAAAAATACTATCTTGTTTGCTCAGTTCCTGCCTTTCCTAGCTAGTATAGTCCAGATCCCAGGCTTTGCTTGTCTCAGGACTTTATTTTCTGTATTCAGAGCTATCCAGACCTTGCTGTGGTAGAAGGAAGTCCTACAGTTTACCAGTGGGAATGGTGAGCATTGTACTGACTATCTAACACTAGAGGAGTGGTTTCCAGCTCTGAAATTATAATTTCATTAGCCTTTTTGGGCTGATTTCTATCCGTTTCAACTTTCTGGCTTAAAAACACATGTGTTTGTGCATTTTTCACATCGTGCAACACCATGGGGCTATGGTTAAACTATTCCAGGTGCCAGAAAGTCTGCTTTTCAAATTTTCCCTTAGAACTAGCTGGTTTCTCAGTAGCACTAAAATCTGAACCCCTGTGACTAGCACTTGCTCTAGAACCTGCTGGATAGCACTAGGAAGCCTTAAACTGATACAAGCACTCAACTCTCCTTGTCAATAAGGAGAAATTAATCGTAGGCACTAAACAGTCTATAATTGCAAAGTACCTTGCAAAGGTAAGGGAGAACAGCTCTTGTACTTTACAAAAACACCTCAACAGGCATGTCCAAGGGTCAGCTTTCAGTGATTTCTCCTATCCACCAGGTGAATCTGTGCATATGCAACTTCCTCATATACACAGACAACCCTCTCCTCCTACCACCCAACACTACAACCTGTGAGAGATGCACTTACATAGCCAAACTGGAAGCAAAGCTCTCTCCAGCCAAGATTGTGCTAGACAGTCAAGAGGAAAAGGTTAACACCTGCACTACACCTCAAGCAACACATAGCCATTCAAAACCCACACCATCAACACCCACACATAGCAACACTAAACCCACATATGCAGAGGTCCTTAACATTAACCTGGCCAAACAACAAGGACTACCAAAGCTGAAACACAAACAAACACCAGTCAGAACAAAAGTGACACATAGCTCACAACACCATTGTGCCACCCAACAACAGCCCCTAAGGCAAGACAATGTACCCAACACTTTAGTCATAGGTGACTCTATAGTCAGGCACACTGATGTCCCACTCACCAGGCTGAACTAGGAAAAATTTATAGTCTGCTGCCTGTCAGGTGCCAGGATCTGCCACATAACGCATGCACTCAAGTCACTCCACAGCAAGTACAAATATGACTCTTTCATTATCCATGTTGGAGTGAATGACTTGAGACATACCTCCCTGGACTACATGAAAAGAGACATGGAAGAGCTCTCGGATCATGTGGCCCAGGCAGGTATGACCCTAGCTCTGAGTAGCATCCTGACTTCGCCCAGAATGATATCACAGTATAAGGACAAAATGATTGACTTCAAAAATTGGCTAAGCTTCAGGTGTCAATCAAAGGGGATCCAATATCTGTCTGTCTGGGAACACATTATCGACAAACCATGATGCTTTGCCAGAGATGGTCTGCACCTGTCACCCCTGGGATTCAGGTTACTGGCTAAAGCTCTTGCCATACCTATAGTGCCTTTTCTAGGCAAGGTTCAAAGGATAAAACCACCACTGTAACAGATACAAGCATGCAAAATCTGATGGTAATGCTACTCAATGCTAGAAGTCTAAACCTCAAAATGAACTCTCTCTCGAGGCACTCCTAAAAATGGAGAACATCGATATCTGTGCAGTAAATGAGACCTGGTTCAAGGCTCCAGAGAGCACCCCTGCAATACCAGGCTACAACTCTTGCCACACTTTTCGGTCACCAAACCAAGACTGAAACACTAAAGGTGGAGGAGTGTCCATATTCACCAAGGATATTCACACCTCCAGGCTAGTTGCCCAACACAATGCAACTGAAATTCTCCAGGTGCAACTAACACTAGGTAAGACTGCAATCCAAATTGTAACTTGCTACAGATCACCCACCATGCCCCAAGATTCTCACTACACCTTTCTAAACATACTGGAAAAAATTAAGATACAACCAAACATCCTAATACTGGGTGATTTCAACTACCCTGCCATTAACTGGGAAAACTACTCGAGTACCAGCACCTTTTCCCAACAGTTCTTGGAATTCATAAATTCCAATGCCTTGGATCAACTAATCTATTGTCCCAACAGGGGCTCCAATATCCTAGACCTGGTCATTACCAACATGGGAGATAGATGCTCCACACCAGTGGTCAACCCCTCATTGGTCAGGTCTGACCATAAGCAAATCACCCTTTACATCCACATCCCACCCCCACCCCCCAGTAAGGAAACCTCTGTGAAAAACTTCTCCAAAGCCAACTCCATGCTACTCAAGTCAGAAGTGACAAACTTCATGACACCCACTCAGACGGCATCTGAAAGTTCGACTGCTGAATCCTACACTGAGGCACTGTATGAGCACATCCACTTGTGCATGAATTGTGCCATTCCATATAGAACCAAGACACTCTCATCCAAAAAAAAGAAGCCAATCTGGTGGTCCCCTGCCATAAACAAACTATAAAACAGAAGGAAAAAACTGTTGCAGAAAAGAGGAAAATCCCAGGATGCAGAAAACTCCCTTACCAGCCTCATTAAGAAGCTGAGAGCCCTCATAAAATCCTCCAAAGCTAGTTACGAAAATAAAATTGCCAGAGATTCCAAAGACAACTACAAGACATTCTATAGTTATGTCATGAATCTAAATGGCAATGCTCAGATCTGCTCTGAGCTACAACAGAATGGCATTAAATATACTGATCCCAAGGATATTGCCAATATCCTGGCAGATTGATTTAGTGCCAGCTTCACCCTCCTCTCACCCCCTAAAGGGCCCATCTCAATACCAAATAATTGCCAAATTCCGGTAATCACGGCCACACAGGTAGAAACCGCACTCTCCAAAGCTAAGAATACAGCATCCATGGGATCAGATGACATCCTGGGCTGTGTACTACATGAACTACAAAATGATCTCGCAACTCACCTAAGTGTCATGTTTAATCATAGCCTCCCCTCAGGCTTCATACCCACTGAGTGGCGCACAGCTATAGTTATCCAACTCTACAAGGGGGGATGCACCTTTGATCCTGAGAACTATCATCCCATCAGTCTGACGAGCCTGATCTGCAAGGGCATGGAACGCATTATCATGGAATTTATAAACAAAGACATTGGCAACCTTCAAACACTGGACCCCATGCAGTTTGGTTCGTGAAGGGCCGTTCTTGTCTCCTGAACCTGATTGACTTCTTCGAATCAGTCTCCAGAGCTGTGGACAAGGGTAAGGTGGTCTACACAGCCTATCTGGATCTTGCCAAGGTCTTTGACACCATCCCGCATACTGGAATCATAGATAAACTTACTAAGCTGGGCATAAATCCCTACATCACTCGATGGGTTGCCAACTGGCTAACTGACAGAACCCAGACTGTAAAAGTAGCTGACTCCAAATCCAGCTCCAGACAAGTGACAAGTGGAGTACCTCAGGGTTCAGTCCTGGGACCGCTCTTATTTGGCATCTACTTCTCTGCAGTAAAGGCCAACACTAAGGGACTCTGGCTAACAAAGTTCGCAGATGACTGCAAACTGGGATCCATTATTGAATTTCCAAATGATGTGAATATTCCACAAAAGGGCTTTACAGAAACAGATGCTTAGTGCCAGAGCCATGGGCTCAAGCTCAATGCCAAGAAATGTATAGTTATCCGCTTTGGAAAAAAATACATGTACCCATGAATTACCACATAGGTGGCAGTACCCTAAACACTGAAAATGTGATAAAAGACTTAGGGGCACAGCTGGACAGTGGTCTCACCTTCGATAACCACATCACCACAACAGTCAGGAAATCCTTCTATGTTGCACACCTCATCACTAAGGGCTTTTCATCCAGAAAAAAGGAGGTCATTGTCCCACTGTACTCATCCCTCATTAGACCCATTAGAGAATACAACAGCCCATTTGGTATATACCTCTCAAGACAATCACAGGCCTAAAGCAGATGCCCTATGCTGACCATCTAAAAAAACTCCAACTATACTCTGTGGCATATCATCTACTCAGAGGTGATCTCTGCTTAACATACAAGGCCATGTCACACCCTGAGCTGTTGGACATGTTCCACTTAAAGAAATCCCAATCCCTCAGAGCCACATGCTCCAGGGATCTAAACCTTGTCATCACAATGAACAAAGCATGCTGGAGGATTGGTTCCTGACTCAGAGACTCCCCATACTCTGGAATAGACTGCCCATACATGTCAAGCAGAGTGCCTCCTTGGCAGTCTTCAAAAGGAACCTTGACGATTCATTGGGAGAAAGGAAATTCACCCCGGGGATCATGTCAGTCACCCTGTTAGACAGGGGTTTAGAGAAGTAAATATTGTGGGAAGAAATATCCTGGGAACTGTTATGGCTAGGCTTGTATAGATCCTAGGGCCGATAGCCTAGTACCAACCTATGAACCTATGAACCTATATCAGGCAAGTGGAAAGTATGAAAAAGTTTGTTAACTAAAGAAAATGTTTAAGAATGAGTATGTTTAAAGCAAAATGAGTGTGTCCGAGGCAAAGTTGGGCATGTTTTGAGTAAAACCAGCACAAGAAAAGTACGTTGGGCATGAAAAGGGCTTAAACAACCAAACCAATTACAATAATAAAAAAAGGGTATGTTATCAAAACTTAGGCAAGGCAACTGCATGTGTTTGGGCAAATTGCTGTGTTTGAGAATAACTATGACTTCGTATTTTATCAAGGGTGCAACTAATGTTATTCAAAGTATCTCAGAGTGTGTGAAAGTGCTCATAGTGTGTGCTTATTACTTTGCATGCATTTCGAAGTGTTCATTGTGTGCAAAGTGCAATTACTTAGTGCAATCCAGTCAAAGTATAGCTATTTCAATAAAAATGTTTCTTGTGCTGGATGTGTATATTCGCAAAGTGCTGCCATTACAGACTGCTTCCTGTACTTTAAAGAGTTGCCTAGCAAGGTACCATCATTTTAGGGACATTTCAGTGTGCTGTATGTAGTTATTCATAAAGTGCAATTACTTTGAAAGTTATTAAGTTTTGGGCAACAGATGTTCTATTTATTTGCATTGTGCAGTTGCTTAACATGTTTCTTACACTAAAAGGTGTTTTCTTTAACATGATTCTTACACTAAAAGGTGTTTTCTTGCAAAAGATGACATTACAAGAGTATTACAGTGCTCATGAATTATTCTGTCACATTGTAAAGTTCTCGAATGTTTCTTAAAGTGATTACCTTAACAAGTAATGACAAATGAGTTTAGCATTTCTGCCTTTATCAATGAAAAATCTGAAAGTATAGCAAGTGATGGTGTATTACTTTAGCATTTCTGCCTTTACCGATAAAATTCTGAAATCATCGAAAGGTTCTTTCGCAAAGTTCAGTAAGGTATTGAGAAGCCTGAAAATTTATTTTGCAAAGTCCAGTAAAGTATCGAAATGTCCAAGAAGTTATTTCACAAAGTCCAGTAAAGTATCGAAAAGCCTGAGAAGTCTATTTCTCAAAATCCAGTTATTCGAAAGTACTATGAATTTGTTCATTCACATAATTCTGATAGGCCTAACGAAAGTATGAGTTCAAAGCACAAAGACAGTGGACAAGTTCTATTTAAGTTAGAAACTTATGCATATGTGTATGTGTGTATATTCATGCTTATTTACAAAATCCCTTTGCTGGTATGTGTTAATATGGCAGATGGATTTCAAAACCCCCTACCACTTGTCTTTGATCTGAATGTTGCAGAGAACTGGAGAATATTTGAGCAAGAGTATGATATTTTCATACAAGCAGCTTATGCAAATATAGATGCTAAACCTAGCAGGGTCAGAGGCCATAGAAAAAGAGCGTTCATTTGTGTATGCACCAGCAACGTATGAAGGAGAAGGTGCAGACCACCATATTGTTGTACAAGCTGAATCAAGAGAAGACCCTGAGTGCTTGAAGCACAAGTTTAGAGAAATGTGCAACCTCCAGATGAATATTATGTTAGAGAGGCATTTGTTTTACACAAGAAATCAGAAACCAGGGGAAACATTTGCAGCTTATATAACTGACTTGAGAAACAGAGCTAAAACGTGTCAGTTTGGTGATCTAAAAGACGAACTGATAAAGGACAGGCTTGTATGTGGTATTAGTACTGCTGTGAGAAAGATTTTACTTCATGACAGTGATTTAACATTAAGTAAAGCGACAGAGATTTGTCAAATCCATGAGGTGACAGAAAGTCATATAAGTATGCTTGTGAGTGACAAAAGCATGGGTTCAGTTGGCTCCAGAGCAAATGTAGATAGTATGCAATATGCGAGAAACAAGAACAGGCCTAAGCAGGTGGCAGCTACAGGATTTCCAAAGAAGTCAAGAGGTTTTCTAGAAAGTTCCAGGAAAAGTGCAAGCTCCAGCGCCAGCTCAGTGCAACACAAACATGAATCACCAAAACCCAAATCTAGCTTTATTGTTAACTGTCACAATTGTGGTGTGAATCATGAGTCCAAAAGAGAGAAGTGCTTAGCATTTGGTCAGCAATGTCAGAAGTGCAAAAAATTGAACCATTTCCCAAAGTTTTGTAAGTCAAGTAAGCCTCACACAGTTGTAAAGAAAGGTCACACAAAAAAGCAAATCGATCAAGTAGAACCGAAACAGTCAGCTTTCTATGTAGATGGTGTATCAGTGCTTGGTTAAAGAGCTAATGGAGTAAACTTATTAACAAGAAGTGAAGTGTTTTGTACTGTCTGGATTAATGGAAAATCCAAGGTGTTCAAAGTAGACACTGGGTCAAACTGTAATGGTATATCAGCAGACACATTTGCAAAAGTGAGAACTAATGAACAACTCAATGTAACCAGTAGTGCAAGACTTGTTGCTTATGGAGAAGAAGAAGAAATTCAAACTGAAGGTTCAGTGATACTTTCATGTTATCTGGTCGAGAACTGTTACAACTTGTTATTCTACGTAGTCCAAAGAACACTGCAATTTTTATTGGGTCTCAAAGACAGTTTAAGAATGAATCTGCTTTCTTTTGCTAAAGATGTTCATCATGTGAGTGCAGTTCCAAGTTCCAAATTCTCCGCAGCCATTTTCTCAGAGTATGCTGTTTTTGATGATAAATTGGGCAAAATCCCAGTTGTGTATTCCATGAAGTTATCAGACCAGCAGGAAGAGTTCCAATAGCTATGCAAGATAAAGATAAAGCTAAGTTGGATAAAATGGTGCAGCATGGTGTGATTTGTCCAGTCACAGAACTAACTTAATGGGTGTCGTTCATGGTAGCCACTCAGAAGAACGGCTCAGATGAAATCAGAATAAGCATTGACCCAAGAGATTTAAACAAAGCATTAAAGACACTGTATCATCCAATGAGCACAGTTGAATACCGAATACCACTGTATTTTCTGTTTTGAATGCACAAAGCAAACAGATAAAAAGCAGCTAAATGAATGTCAATCCTCCAAACTAATTCAGAACAAAATAAATCAAGGTTGTACTGATTTTCTTTGTTTTGATATGTCTTGTTCCATTAGTGAAATTAGTTTTCTGCATGTGAAATTATTTAATTACCCAGTGGTAAGATACAAACTACAGTCTTTAGGAAAGATGTACAAACTACCAGATACATCCACAACTCTAGTATGCATCCAAAACATGTATACAAAGGTGTAGTAAAGAGTCAATTTTTAAGAGCAAGTCAATTAAATACAACAGATGAAGGATTTAATTCTGAAATTGAAAGCATGTCACATGACTTCATACACAGAGGTTATAATAAGGACTTATTATTAATAAGTAGTGCTGAACAGGTTATATCTGAGCATCACAATTTAGCCCAGCCATATCTATATAGAAATAGTAGTTCATCTATAGACCCCATAATGGTAAAAGAACCTAAGAAATATAATTTAGGATATGTGATGAAATTTAATAGGCACTCGTAACAGATTAGGAATATTATTGAAAAAAATTGGACAATCCTAAGTTCTAATGCTAATGTTAAGTAGATAGTAAGGAATAAACCATTCTTTATATATAAGAAAGCGAAGAATCTGAAACAGCTATTGTGCTATAAAGATCTTAAGACAGAGAATAAAGGAGTTTGTGTTAGAAATAAGAGCACTATTCCCTGCTATAATTGCATATATTGTAAGTTTATTGATACAGGCACTGAATTTTTATATCCTATTTCACAAACTAAGTTTGTTTTTAAAACGTTTGGTACATGCAATACTGAGAATATTGTTTACCTAGTGAATTATGTGAAATCTCCTAGTTTTTACACAGGTAAATCTAACTTTAAATTCAAGGAAAGAATAGCTTCACACTTGTCAGAACTTCATAGGAAAGTTGACACTAATGCTTTGAGTCTACACATTATGCAAGAAGGTGCTGACCATACTTTTAAGTTTAGAATACTTCAAAGAATTTATAGTAATGAAAGGGGTGGAGATGTTCTTAACATGACAGAAAGAACAGAATATAAGTGGATCAATTTTTTAGAGCAGGTATGTTACCAGGTCTAAACAAAGTAAATAGTATTAAACCTATTTTAAAACTTAAACAGTCATATGTATGATGCTCTTTATTTGTTTTAAATTATTTACTCTGTGTGAGATTATTTTGACATTGATTGTTTAATGTAATTGTTTAATTGCTTAATTTGTTCTGTTTTATGATTGGCTGTCAGTGTATATTTATTGCATAGTTTTTATAGGAGGTTTGTGCATTTGAAAAAGAGTTTTAAATCAAAAGCTTGACATTAAACTGTCTTTATGGATGGTTGAACCTTGATTTATTTTGTTCTGAACTGTTTTGGATGCAAAGACTTCATTTTGGCAAGTGTTGCTGATCGCAAATCCTCATTTCTAACTACTTTTGGTACTCCATTTGGCAGATACAGATTCCTAAGGATGCCAGTTGGAATAAATTCTGCAAATGAGGTTTTTCAGTATGCAATGGAATAGATTTTTTTCAGGTTATCCTTGTGCTATAATAGTAGGCGATCTATTGGTTGGGGGCAATTGTGAAGCAGAGCATGACAGAAATCTCAAGAATGTTGTAGACAGACCATGTGAAGTGAACTTAAAGCTCAATCCTGAAGTGCAAATTCAGACTTCCAGATGTTACATACGTAGGACATTTGTTTACAAGTACAGGCTTGAGACCTGATCTGATCAAGTAAGCAGCTATTCTAGAAATGTCAGTGCCAGACAATTTACAAAGTTTACAACATTTTCTCTGCATGGTCAATTATTTAGGCAAATTTATACTAGACTTCAGTGACTATGCATCTAGAACACTAACCCAAACTGAGATGCAGTATGCTGAAATTGAGAAAGAGCCTTTGGCTATAGTATTTCCATGCTCCAAGTTTCATGATTATATTTATGGTTGAGCTATTCAAATTGAAACTGATCATCAACCTCTAGTTACTATTCTTCCAGTGCAATTACAAAGAAGGATGATTAAATTGCAAAAGTAGAATTTCAAATTGGTCTACACTAAGGACAAATTGCTCTATCTGCCTGATACCTTTTCCAGATCTCCCAGAAATACAACAGAACAGCTTGATGTGAACACTTTTGACTTTGAGCTTCTGTGAAATTGGATCAGTCTGAGAGTGATCTCCTAACTCAAGTCCAGTGGTGGAAAAACAATTTGTTGACATCACAACAATCACTATATTAATTTTGGATGGTTGTCAAACCAATTTAGTGTATCACCTGAGGTGCAAGGATATTTTCCTTACAGAGGTGAATTGTTGATGGAAGATGGCATTATATTCAAAGGCCCTAAAATTGTTGTTCCTGCTTCCTTACAACAAGAATATATTCAGATTTTGCATTGTGATCACCCAGGATCCACATCAACTAAGAGAAGAGCAAACAAATTAGTATTTTGGCCTATATTATCAACAGACATTAATAGAATTATTTCTTCTTGTTCAGGATGCAATAGTACTAGACTGCATTTGCAAAGAGCACCACTTCAGCTAAATCCAATTCCTGAACTACCTTGGTCTACTGTAGCAGCTGATATCTTTGAGTGGAACAATTGACACTACTTAGTTTTGGTAGACTCTTATTCAAATTAGTTTGAGATTGATCTACTACCAAACTTAGCCTCAACTACTGTTATTACTAAGTTGAAACGTCATTTCTCAGTTCATGGTAGTCCACACAAACTTTTTCTGACAATGGTACTCAATTCACTAGCCATTTGTTTCAGAAATTTGCAAAAGAATGGGACTTTGTACATGTCACTAGTAGTCCTGAATATCCTCATTCCAATGGTCTAGCTGAATATGCAGTACACAGTGCAAAGTAATTACTTGAAAAGTCAAAGTGTGATAATACCTATGTATTCTTGAATTTGCTTAATCACAGAAACATCCCCAATGATGATATTCTTGGCTCACCTGCTCAAAGACTACTTTCCAGGCAAACTAGAACTACACTATCTATTTCTTCCAGTTTGTAGCAGCCTAAACCTAAGAACTATAAAACCATCAAGGCTCAACTCATTCCCTCCAGTACACCTCTTTTGAGTGTGTACCTTTAGCTCCCAGTGGGCGTGGCTTGAGCCTTTAAAAAATGAAGTTATCACCTTACAGTTCTAACAAATACTCACTGACATAGGTCAAATTTCAATGTAAAGGTGTTTGCTGTCATGTATGCCTCAAAATAAAACATTATGATACCTTGTATGTAGCATGGTTTTGGAATTATTAATGCAAATATGAACAAGCAATATCTGATGCCTAGAGGGGAAGTAAGAGGTAACTGCAGATGCACCTGGAAGCGTCACTCAGATGTAATGAGTTAAGAAGCATAATATCCAGAAATCTAGTTACAACAGATCAAGCAAATCACTTCATCCATTGAGGGAAGGAGAGACGGTATGAGTCCAGATGACAAAAGGGTTTGATTGAATAGGACAGATTACAGGCATCTGTGCTGAGCCGAGATCCTACTTGGTAAATTCTGAAGGTGTGGAGTATAGGAGAAATTGCAGATATCTTCCTGTACCAGAATCAACATCATTTCAGTCACAACACTGTATCTGTGATGCAAACTCTAAATCAAAGAATGAGTCAGACATTGTTTCCAGAACAGAATGTGCTCAAAAGTCTGATTCTGTTCCAAAAAGTGATTCGAATATTCCACAGGTCAACCATTTTGCAGAAACTGTCCCAGTTGCTAAATATAATTCCCAGTTTTATGTCACACGATATGGACAAGTTTCTAAGCTTAGTGTGAAATATGCAGCAATGTGGACTTGATTGTATATATATATATATATATATATATATATATATATATATATATATATATATATATATGTGTGCATTTAGTATTGTATAATGCATGTCTATGGATTACCTGTGATTTCTGCATGCCAAATAATCTCATGAAAAATTGCATGATCTATTTCACAAAGAGGGAGGATTTAAATCAGAGTGTAAAGTCTGTGTGTTATATCTTTAAGAAGCATGCGAGGCTGTGCGAGCACGTGTAAATTCCAGACACATGCAATCCCTAGTGCCATTTTGTAGAAGCAGCCAAAGGGTAGCATGCATGATCACAGTTGTTAGTTTGTATATAAGTGGCTTAAGTTACAGTCAGTAAGCCTCTATAGTGATGTGTTTGTATAAAATAAAGCTGCTTGAACAGAACCCACAAAGACTCATTTATCCATGTACCTACACAAAAGAGATAGTTTATTTTTAAAATATATGAAAAATGTAGCTCACCAGTCGATTAGTTTCCTACTTTCCTTAAGTTACATATTATTTTCTGCAGCTCCATATCTTATAATCAGGTCTTGAGAAATGTTATAATTTCCCATTGCTCCTTCTTGCTACCATTCACACTTAAAATCAGATACTTAAAATATAATAGCTGAAAAGCGGTTTTACTTCGAATCAAAACAATAAAACAAATATATTTCACATAAAACAATGATACGATAATACAATCCATAAGCGCTTTCGTTTAGCTTGTGCTAAACTTTTTCGAACAAATAACACATCACTTCCTGTTTGTTAAATACTAACTGAACTAAATCAATTAACTCTAAAAAGACAAACAAACTGGTATGCAGTTAAAGAGACAGCAACAGTGTATCAACCACATATGTATATATATATTATACTGTTGTATTTTTTAAAATAACATATATAAATTTTGGACATTATGAACAGTGCCATTTCAATAGCAAGTATTTTAAAATTAAAATCACTAGAAAGATAGATAAAACATATAACATATAAAATATAAAATTAATTAGAGGTATTTTTTGATAGAGTTTATATTTAACATAATGTTCACATATTTTCATATATTGCATTTAATGTTATAAAGTAGATTACTTGATATATATATATATTTTTATTTATTTTATTTTATTTATTTATTTATAATTATAAATATATTCATAGCTGTAGATGTACTTAAATGATATAGGTATTTTTAAATCTGAGGTACGAAAACCTGACATATGTTATACAGTGTATCTGTAAGGAAAGAGTTTTATGGTTTTATGTTTTTATGTTTTTATGTTCTTCTTTATTGTTCGTATTACTTTAATACCTTCAGTTTCGGATGTTTCACACCGGATAGTTGATATGTTTAGATTTATTTTATGCTTAGATTTACTTTATTTGTTGAGAGATTTTGAACACAAATTTTTTACATAGAAATATATATACTTTGCAAGAATTTTATTGAGCAAAATTTATATATGTTATTTTAAAAAATACAACAGTATAATATATATACATATGTGGTTGATACACTGTTGCTGTCTCTTTAACTGCATCCCAGTTTGTTCATCTTTTTAGAGTTAATTGATTTAGTTCAGTTAGTATTTAACAAACAGGAAGTGATGTGTTATTTGTTCGAAAAAGTTTAGCACAAGCTAAATGAAAGCACTTACGGATTGTATTATCATATCATTGTTTTATGTGAAATATCTTTGTTTTATTGTTTTGATTCCAAGTAAAACCGCTTTTCAGCTATTTCTGTTTTTTTTTTTTTTTGTTTGTTTTTTTTTTTGTTTTTTTTTCATTGGTTTATTTGTCGGAGTGGGTCTTATATACTTAAAATATAATGTTCTTTATCATATTTATACCAAATCCTACCGCATTAATACATTCTGTATCATCTTTTGTCATTTTTATATTATGTTTTCTATTTTAATCATTAGTGCAATATCATTTTCATGTACCCAAATTAAGCGAATGCCAATCTTTCTTACGATGACAGGAACTAAGATGGCGGCACCTTGTATAGCAGTGGCCTCACTGGCTCCAGTTGTGCACTTTGTGGTTCTGTTTTGTACTTATGTATTTTTTTTTTGTTGATGTGTTGGTCCCTTTGCCTGGTCCAGTGTGTTCAGTGTCCTGTTGTCTGTGCTCGTGATGTCCGTGGAGTCCCTGATGTGAGTTTTTGCTTCGATCTTGTTAACATGAAGTAGGCCTTCAGTAGCGAGTTGCTGGATGTGGAAGCGGAGGCTGAAACCTGTCTACCAGTCCGATGCTGGAAATGGATTTTGGGTCAGAGAGAGAACCAGAATTTTTTTTGTGAACTGATGATGGTGGACAGGGATGTTGGAGGAGGAAAGATCGGTGAGTGGCTGGTTGTTGGGGTCTGTGGATGGTGGTGATTGTGAGGCCTGCTGGGTCGGATGGTTTGGTCTTGGGACTTGGATTGTTGGTATTGGAGTGGAGATGCAGTGGTTCGAAGAGTGAGCCTTTGGTTGGACTGGGACTTGAATGCTTCTGGTACTGGAGTGGTGATGCAGTGGTTGAAATGTATTTGACTGCGGTTGGTCTGGGACTTGGTTGAAATTGGTGCTGGAATGAAAGATGCTATAGTTAAACTTCTGTGCCTTGGTGGCTCATTTCTGATGTTATTTATGTTCTATGTTGCTGTGTAAATGTTTGCATTTATGCTGAGCTTGGAGGACCGTACTCTCGTTCAACTGTGCACTTGTTTGTGGTTGAATAATGATAAAGTTATTTCTGATTTCTTGATTTCTGATTTGATTTCTGATTTTTGAGCCACTATATTTTGATTCAACTTAACATTTTTGGTGAAGTAATCCATACAAATGGCAAAGACACATATTTTAAGGAACATCTCTGCATATGTTATCCTTTATGGCATCTCATTAAGGTCCAGAGGAGTTGAAATAATATACTATTTCATTCTTATTAGGCTCACCATTGAATATAATGTCTCCTTTGTCTTGTACCTCGCTAAGTACCAAAACAAGATCTACAGATCTCAAAGATTCCTCAAAAAAAGAAAAGAAAAGAAAATGTGACAGGTCTTAGTACCCTTAGCTGCTCTAATAGACTAAAACCATTATCTTCCTATACAGTCTTTTACAGGTATCTAGGGGTAATCTCTGGTTAGCTTTCCATCTTAGGATGACAACACTGTTTTTGAACTCCATCCTCTAAACACAAATGATGGTGAAGCAAACACCAGCTCTTGAAACCTAAATCTATACTGCCACAGTAGTAATACTAGCTGGAGCAACATATCTCTCATTTCTGGAGCAAGACCTACATACATATAAAGCAGAGTACTCCCATGTCAGCCATTAAAACAAGTCAGGATGATTCAAGGGATGATTGCAAATATTTTTTAGGAAATGCATGGATAAGATACTTAAAGAAATATGAAATTATTCACTCATCAGTACTGGATAATATCAATGATCTTCATGACAGTCTTCTGGGGCATAAGCATAGTGAGAACCTATGAACCTCTAAGAACATGCATGGTACTATTTGGAAATGACTACAGTGTATTTATTATTGCAACGGGTCCCCTCAAATTATCTATGATATGATCCTAGTTATTCTCTTTAGTGGTGATATATAATGATTGACCACCCAATGGGTATGGCCACTCTCTAATCAAATGGGATAGATTCATTTGAGCACAAAAAGGGTAATTAGCTAGGCTTATAATGTCCCACAAGGGCTGCTAGCCAAGTACTTACCTACAAATATATTACCCTACGACTGTGGAAGGCAAATGGGTGCACTATCCAAAGCACAAAATTCTCTTGCAATATCTATGGAAAAATTGCAAGGCAATCAATAAAATAGGATGGATGTGACTTAGCCTATAACAGATGAAGAATATATTGAAATTTATATTTTGGATAATGAAACTATGAATAAAGAACAGAGTACAGTTTAAGGAAAGAGGTCACTACTGTAGATCATGTTAAACTGTAAGAGGTATGATGTTTGAATGGATGGTTAGGAAAAATTTAGTTATAATGCTTTTACTGAAGTTGATGAGGAAATAGAAAGTAACTAAAATAAATGAAAGCAATATCCAGTAATTCATGTTTGACTATTAATTATATTACACCTGACATTAAATGGTATACAATGCTAGAATGGTTAAAAAAGACAAGATATTTAATTTTAGTTAATTTATAACTTGTGAAAATCTTTGAGAGAATAAGATTATTGAAAAAGTAGAGTGGGGAAGTGTGCTGGTCTCTGGCCCAGCTAAATGATCAGGAGTAGCTGTTTTGTTTAAAAATATGTAGATGTATGTATAATGTACTTTGTAGATATTGATCTTGTGAGAGCTATATGTGTGATTGTGAGATAAATTGTGATATATTTTTAAATCGCGTTATTTATGTCTATACATAGACGACTAAAATAACCAAATTGTTAGACAATGAGATACTATACTGTAAAAATAAAAACAGTTGTTAGTAATAATCCAATTGGTAAATATGAGAATCTAGGATGTGAAAATATGAGGTCTGATATTTGATTTGATGTTTGATATGGTGTATGAGACAAGCTCTGGAAACAGGAGAGGAAAAGTTCATAATAAAATGAATCTGTAGGACTTCAAGTGTAAATACTGAGATGGTTTATGAGCAAAAAAGTATGAGGAAATGTTCATACATCTGTGTTTGGTTTGTATTTAGGTTTTAATGTTTGGTAATATGTTATAGTATTGATTTTCTAAGTAAAAAATGGGTTAATATTTTATTTGATACTATAATAAAATAAGGAATGCCTACTTTTGTTTTTATAAGTGCATTAGAGATCTTTCATATCCACCTGTGCTATGATTAACATAGGCAGACGGGACCTTGGCTTATCATCTTATCCAAAATATGCCATCTAATGAATGCAGTGCTACACGTATGCTGCAATACAGTGTCAGCATTAAAACAAGAATCAAACAGTTAATCTGAGAATAGAAATCGCAGTCTTATGATACATAGAGATCCAAAGTTAATTGTGCTACCTTCTGAGTTACTGACACTACAGCTGAATTAATTTTGCTAAATGTTTGTACTATCGATTTAACAAATTGAGTTGTCTTCAATGTTAGGCATTGTCTTTTCTACTTTGTGTCTTCCATTATAGCTCAACCAACCCCTCAAACATTCCATTCAATCCCTTATCTTCTTCTCATGCTATTTACTAATTGTAAAGTTCTACCAAATGTTTCAATCACCAGACTTTTTGGTTGACGTCAAGAACATACCCTTGTCTATCTAATCCTGATGTAGTTAGCTGTTAACTACTGGAGTGATTCATTTACTTGATCTACATCCATTTTCTGATTTAATGCCACATTTCCTTACACTGATAATATTTTGTTCTTTGTTTATTTTTTACTACTAAATATGCCTTCAACAAATTCCTTCTATACTGTATTTTACTCTTTTAATTTTAGTAAGATTATCCTCTGCATTTCTTAAAACACATATATTAATAACATGAAGACGGGTAGAAGAAAACAAGTAATGTTAGAATGGTTCAAGGAAGATGAAAAATATATGATTTATGTGGAAGCTAAGTGTCTTCTTATTTTTGCTAAAAGATGGAGCAAACTTTTTTCTTTTTTACTTTCATCCCATACATCTGTTCTTTGTAGCTTGCTTTCAACTTATTTTCATTTAACCCAACAATATTCCTTCTACTTACATTATCTTTCTAATATTTCTTCTTCCTAAAATATCTTGATGTATCTCATTTCATTGTACACAATCTAGTCTTAAAATTTCACTACTTCCTTTACAATTTTTCACATTTTTTTTTTACTTTTCAACCATTATAATGTTGTTTTTTCAGTTCATAAGGATTTTTGTCATTGCTTCATTTTTCATCTCTAGAACATGTCTGCCTGTATGATTGTCATCTCTAATAGGGCTATCTGTAGTCTCTGATCTCTCAACATTGTGTAAAAAAATACTTATTGTTCCAATATCAATATTGATTTATTTATACTGGGCAGGATTCACTAAGCCTCCGTGTAAGAGTTATAACTCATACACGGAGGCTGCAGTTAAACGGAGTGATATCAGCATGCTCTGCATATTCATGAGAGCATGCTGAATCACACTTAAGGCCAACACGGTCCGTGTAAGACAGTAGGGGGGCATGTCCGTAGGCCGAGCCCTGTAAGCGGACACACCCCCAGAAGAGGAAAAGTACCCAAAGTAAACACCCACGACAGAGTCCACAGAAATAATAAGGAAATGCATAAATTCAAGAATTTAAGTGAATTTATACCATCAAATCATCCTTTAGTGGAGGCCTATATGAAACTTACTGAAGAAGAGTTACACATTTATCACAGTAGTAAAAAAACAGCTAGAAAAAGAGACAATTTAACATTTAAAGAAAGATTAAGTCTCAGGAAACTACAGAATAACCCTGATATTATAGTAAGACCTGCAGATAAAGGGGGTAAAATTGTTGTTATGAACATGTCTGATTACATAGAGGAAATGGAAAATATGTTAAATGATGATTTTTACATATCCGCTTCTATGCAGAATGTACAACATACTATTAAATATTTGCATGAGACAATTAATGACATCTTTAAGAGTAATTTAATAAATAAAGACCTATTTGGTTATCTTATTATTCCATCTCCAGTCATACCAGTCATATATGGACAACCAAAAATACATAAAGACCCACTCAACCCTCCTATGAGACCTATAGTCTCAGGTCGGAATTGGGTAACAGAACATCTTTCTGTTTATGTTGAAAAACATCTCAGGTCTGTATTGAATACTAATATGATGGTATTGAGAGACTCTAAACAATTTTAATTGATTTTTATGAATGTATAAAGGACATTACAATCACAATGGAGTACATTTTCGTCACTTTTGATGTAAAATCTCTTTTTACTGTAATTCCCAATGAACTGGGATTAAGTTATATTACAGAATATTTGAAACAACACAGTGACTATTCTGCTGTATCCATTGACTTGATTGTGCATTTTTTAGAGCTAGTACTGGAGAATAACTTCTTTATGTTTATGAACAACATCTACAAGCAAAGAGAGGGCATAGCTATGGGCACACCTTGTGCCAATAGCTACTCAAACATGTTTCTTACATATTGGGAAGAACATGTCCTATTCTGTAATGATATGTTTAAACAACATGTGATATTCTATCGACGTTTTGTCGACGATTTGTTTTTACTATGGAAAGGCTCTTTGGATGAACTTCAATCTATGTATACTATTATGAATGATCTTACATCATATCTTGAATTTACTATGCACTATTCATTGTATAAAATTGAATTTTTAGATTTATACATTGAGAGGCTAGATAACAATCTCATTAATACTGGGGTACATCGAAGTCATGCTATACAAATACCCTTCTTTATAGATCTAGTATGCATCCGCATTATGTTTTTAAAAATATTATGAGAGGCCAAGCTATTAGAGCCTCTAGGCTGAACCCGTTAGATGAAGGCTTTGAAAGTGAATTAATGGGCCTTAAAGGTAGATTAACTGACAGAGGCTATAATACTACTGAAATTAATCTAGAACTAAATGATGTATACCAATTATGTTCCTCAAAGGCAGAACCTTATTTTGGGCCTAGAAATTGTAATGATAATTTTGATAGAAGTATGAAGCATAAAGAACATGTTAAATTCTCTACATATTATTCTTCTGATTATTCAGAGCTTAGGGAAGTGATTGGCAAATACTGGGACATTCTACATGTAGATAATGATCTCAAGCAGATTGTTGGGTATGAACCCAAATTTCTATATAGAAATAAGAATAATTTAAAAAGAAGGCTTTGCTATCCTACGTCTAGCTGTAAAGATAAACATGAAGGTTACACTAAGCCATGTGGCAACTGTAATTTTTGTTCACTTATTGACAGTACAATGCATTTCTTTCATCCTGATTTGCAAACAACATTTAATATATATGCCCAAGCTGACTGTATGACATCACATGTCATATATTTAGCTATCTGTCAATCATGTTCCTCATTCTACGTAGGCAAAACCAATAGCGCACTGAGAGATCGAATGAGGGAGCATGTGTATCATATGAAAAAGGGCACTCTACATAATGCACTGGCTAAGCACTTTATAACTCATGATTCTGAGCACACATTTTTATTCAAAGTATTGGAAGTAATAGTCCCTAATCCAAGGGGAGGTGATATAAAAACCTATACTGAAGCAAAAGAAACAGAATGGATTATTCTGCTGAAAGCTGATAAAGACCATGGGCTGAATGAAAGAGCTTCAATTAAACCAAAATTGAAACAAAGGAGAAATATTAAATAATATGTGTTTTTATATGTTCATACTGTGTATTTTTATTTAGCACATTTTATTAAGCATGCTTTAAGCAATGTTTTTATGTGTTCACAAGTGCTTGAATTAGTATATATATATATTTGATGATTTTATGCATTGTCTCTTTAAAAGCTATAATTAATAGATTGCTTAAGTACTTAATTAGTGCACTCAGAGAAGTATATATTACAGAGACTTTTACTGAGTATGTGTTGGATCTGAAGAAGCTACATAGCGAAAGTGCTCATCCTGTCTGTTTTCCTGTCTATTTTGGATTAAAGCTGGAGTTTTTACATCATATACCTTTGGATTTTTTCATTTGGTGATTGGTTCCTGCTAACGCTGTGGTTTACCTTTGTTCAATATAAATAAACACGTTTTATATATTTTTTTAAAATTGTAAAAAATGTTTAACCGTGAGTGCGCTCATTTGCGTGGGCGTGCCCGTAGCGCAGCTACAGTTAGCAGTCAGTGGGAAAGCATATAAGAACTAAATATGCAAAATAAGCCAGAAAGCAATAGCGTAGTGGTAGAGATGTTGGCTGAAGAGCAGGCATTCATGGTTCGAGCCCCCACAACACCAATTTTTTTTTTTAGCAAAATAAGCAGGAAACAAGTCCCTGACTAATATGTACACATAAAACCACAATTTATGTAAAATGTAATGAAAAAGGCCATTTATATTGAAGAAATGTGAGGTAACAAAAGAATAAAAAATGCCAGATGTGCTCATAGCTGAGCTACAGTTTAACAGAGTGAGTGCATCTGCCCATAGATGAGCAGTGGTTTAACTGGTGCAAAATGAGTGCCCGTAGTTGAGCAGTGGTCTAACACGCTAAATCTATGTGCCCCTAACTGAGCTGAGCATAATATGCGTGCCGATAGCCAAATGAGGCTTAAAGCAGCGTACCCTGTTTGCGCAGAGCTGCGCACCATGCAAACAAGCTAACCGACGGGCACCGTTGAGCAAGCCGTATCAAAACTGCCTTTACACAGACACACCCCTCAGCATGTCTAGACAGTCATGAAAAAGAAAAAACAGTGGCCAGGTTTGAACCCAGGATACTATACACCATAGTCAAGGTACAGAACCACTAAGCCATGACAGAAGTACCTTTAAATGTAATAATAGCTAATATATAGGAATGAATACAAACTAGAGCATGACAATGCAGGTTTACTGAAGTTGATACAATTCCAAAATGGACAATCACAGATATGTGCGGGAAAAACGGACTATATAAGCCCCATAGGCGGGAATACACAACATAAACGATTGTAGAACTGACCTGCAGGCAGAATGACAGGAGTAGGAGAGGGTAGTTGCTTTCGAGCACAGAGGTGGGGTGTTGAGGAGTCCAGGTACATGGTCTGGCTCCTAGTCCATAATCATAAGGCCCAACTCATGCAGGGCCAGGTCCTCTGGGGAGCATACAGGGCCGAGGCGTGGGACCGGTTGGCTCATGATCTCACCAGTGCCACAGGGATTCCAAGAACTGGTGAGCAGGTCCGTCACCACCATGCGGACCTGAAGAGACGCAAGCAGGACCAACTGAACCTTTGGATCCAGGAGGCCCGGCAAACACCCAACGCCCCACTACTGAGTAAGTAACATTTAATTATGTATGTAAGAAATTAAACTAGCTGATATTATGGAGATGTGTATTCCAGTATTACTTCATTTATATTACAGCTGCAGGTGTCCGTTCTGCAAACCGCAGAGCCTATGGCTATAGGCTGGTGCGGTTGCGCCACCAGTCAGGTCAGTAATCCACTACCAGTAACTGTAAAGAAATATAAAAGTATGACAGTCAGCAAAAGAGTGCAGTGTAGTCAGTAAGGAATAAAATCTGCAAGTAACACTGTGAAAGTGTCTGCAAGTATTGCTTGATTACAAAAGTGTGTTTCAGCCTGTAAGTTAAACCGAAAAATGAAACTGTCTGACATATATTCTGAAATAAAAATGTCCTACCTGTAAGAAAATAGTACACAACCTGCAGCAGGCTGAAAATTATAGCTGCAGAAGATGATGAAATCACATGTGTGAAATATATCCCTGTGGAAATACTGAAACATGACAGAAGTGAGACTGCTGGAAAGGATTGTAATAACTACAGGTAAAACATGTCAATAAAGCCTAGAAGTAAGTACCATCCTGAATAGTAAAATGAAAGCAAGTGAGAGAGTGTGAGAAAGTGTCATGAATCCAGCAACACAGTAGTAATAACCCCTGAATAAAGTATACTGCAGTCAAGACAGAATGAAATGCATGTGAGATTAAAAACCAAACAGCGAAATCTGTTCAAAGTGTTGCTGCATCTGGAATGTGTATCCCAAAATCTGGATATGTTGCTCTCAGTCTGCAATATGCAGATAGGATGATTGTCTGATATACCAAACATCCACACTTGTCTACAGCTATATAAAGCAAATGTAGCAGGATGATGTAGCTGAACAAAGCTAGACATGAATGTGTATGAAGAACAATAAAATGTATATTGATGTTGCAGTAACAGTCCTATCACCAAGTTGAAATAGTTATCATATAGGAAACTGTAGTTAGAACAGTAGTGTGTATATAACTGTAGCTATTAGAAATGTACAGCATATGTATTGTTATTCGAAGGTGTTAATATTACTTTCTTTACCCCACCCTATAACCACATATAACCCATTCCATGTGAAAATGGTATGTGCAATCACAATTAACACCCCTGGACGTTTGTCCTGTTGGGTCATATATATTTGCATGTCCGTTGATGCATCTGCCCTGTTCATACATCCACACCTGATGGCCTGTTGCCATCAATTAACCCTACATGTTGTTGGACTGTGTATTTCTGTTCAAATTATGCATGTGTTATGCACGTTGTTCAATGGTGTGAATATCTGGGTGTTTGGTTAATGGGAATACTAATGCATGCTGTTACAACTAATTGTGAATGGTATTATATGTCACTAACCCAAACTGTCATGACATAATGCAAAACATAGGACGACAGGGAAGGCGGGTTCCAGCAGACCCACCTCTCCCACCTCAGCTGGTGAGTGCACCTGGCACTAGTGCCGAGTCCGGACCCTCCTCCGGTGGCCCTGCGCCACCTGTGGTTGGAAGTGCTGCAGGGGATGGGGCTCGCCCCCCCTCTGCAAGTGTGGCCGGAGGAGAACCACCACTCACCCTCCATAGCATCCGGAATGTGGTGAGTAGGGAGATTCGGGACTCTGTTCTCGAGCCCCTATGCCAGTTCGAGGCACGGGTGGTGCAACTAACGGGCATGCCTGTTGCCCGGCCTACACAGCCCCCAGCACAGCCCTGTCCTGGGCAGTGAAGGAACAGTGACAACTGCCTATGGGTGGGGATATCAGTTCCACTGTTGCCATCTGTGGGCTCATGGGCTCTGGATATCCAAACCTCCGTCCCCGTCAATTGTGTAACCCCCCCACACGTGTCATACACTGCCCCTGTATGCATCTTGTTTGTCTTGTCTGTTTACCTACCCAACCTACCTCCCCAGCTGTACTGACTTCCTTCACCTGACATACCACTCTCATCTGAAAAAAAAAAAAAAAAAGGCACTCTGTACCCACAAAAAAATTACGCCCCATACATAGCTGCCCATTCCGCACACATGTCTGCTGGACATGGAACCTATCAATTACAATTGGTTGTACAACAAGTATTATTGTTGTCCTGACACCTCTCTCAGGGGTGGAAGGTTTCAAATGTCACACCAAATTACATACATATGTACAACTGTTGCTGATGAAGAAATGGGCAGCTATGGGCCTTACCTACATCCCTTCTGCACATCCCAAGCTTGTTTCCCTACTGTCTTACTCTCTTTGTGACCCCTTTTTCACCACTTTCCTATCTCCCCATTTTGTTTTCTTTCAAAGAAAATAGTGTGGGTGTGCGCCAGAGTAAGCACCGTTAAGCGGTTGTAAGCGGGTGTGCGCTTGTGTGCGTGGAGCTAACCGCCAGTGCACATGCGTGAGCTCCACGCAAACCTGCGCTAACCCGGTTACAACTGCTTAAAAGTACCTTAGTCACTTTGATTGACAGGTCCTGTACTCAGTTCAAAAGCAAAATAAAATCCCATGTCAGTCCCGAACCCAGGACCTTGGAAACACTAGTCTGTATGACTTACCACTAAGCCATGACTCTTATACAAAAACATTGTGCTAAAATAAATATAACATGTAATAGTAGGGATGAATGTAAAGGGAATATAGGATGTGTAGTACACAAAGCATGTCATTTAAAATTACTGTCAAAACTACTGGATTTCCATAATAGTAGTGTGTGAACAGAAACAGCCATGCTAGTTGGCAGCTTGTAGATAATAAGGTCAGTTAAAGTACATATATAAATGTATGTATATGTACATATATATATATATATATATATATATATATATATATATATATATAAATATATATCTATATATAGTTGTAGGAGTCAATGTGCATACACATTTGCTATAGGGAACATGAGAGAGGAATGGAGAAATGTGAATATACAACACAGCCTGAATCATGAGAGAGATACTAACCTTTACACTCACAGAACACTGTCCACAGCATACCAGCATGGTCCCCGCCCTCACAATCTGAAAGGGCAATGCCTATCCCACATACCCTTTTATAGCACTGACCCGAAATCACAGTGAGAACTGCAATCAGTACACAACTGGCTGTATGCAATTAGCAAATGCTGGCTTACAATTGGTGCAGAGGCCGTCACATGGACCTATGCAGATACCTACAAAAGCATCCAGTGCTAACTCTCCCCACATGCAATACATTCATTGCATTGTCTGTAAGCAGACAGAGGGAGAGCGAGAAGTGAGAGAGAGAGAGAGAGAGAGCAAAAAAAAAAAAAAAAAATTAGACACTGCGACTCTGTCACCCGAAGATGTCAGCATTGACAGTAGCAGCAGCAAGCAGAAGCTGTGGTAATGCAACCAGCTGCGACAAACACAGGTAATGCAAAGTAGCAGGTTAATAGTGTGCATACTGTGAACCCACCAAATGTGTCATAGGTCTGCATCTATAGGTATGTCCATGTGATATGTTGTGTGTACGTAGTTCCACCAAAAGGGGATGACCATACATTACATGTCAATCAGTCTTAGGCCATGATCCTGGCAGCAGTTGTCTGTGCATTGGCCCAGCAATGGCTGTAGTGACTGCTTTGAAAGGTCAGCCAGGTTCAAAAGTCAGGATCAGCCCATCCCAAAGGCACACTGGCTGGGAACAAGTGTCTGCAGGTACCCGATGTCACTGCATATGCATCCCATACTGCATAATTCCATAGCTTAGCAGACCAGGCCTGTTATGCATATGATGTGGTAATTCCCAGGGTCAGTCGAGGTGCCCCCTCAGTGGTGTGGGACCACTGTTGCTGTATGCCACTGTCCAGGTACATATCCTGTATGCAGCCAAGATAAATTATCGGTGTTATATGCGGTTGTATGTCCTCTCGAGTGCGGTAGCACACATCCAGGGATACCACGAGGTCACAGTGATGCTGTGTGTTCTTCTCTGCTGAGGGCGGCCCTCACCTGGACATGTGAGATGATAGGGAGGTTATATCCAGCTGTGATAAATATTTCAACTGGTGGGGGAGAAGGAGTGGGGATATGTGCACCGAACATGTCTGCAAGATTGTTGCCAATATCCGTGTGTTTGGTGAATGTTAAGTAGGTGTGTATTAACACAGAGCATATCTGAGGCATGTGGTCCATATGTGTAACATAACTGAAGAAGGCCTTGTGGTCATCCATAGTGTTTGTGTCCATTTCCCTCCAAGAGTAGGCCGTGGCCGTTGTTATGATGGACCATAGCGTAGTACCAGTGCTGACCACAGATGCCTTCCCTTAATGTGAATGTACTCTGTCCTGCAGTAGCCTCCTGCTATTGTTATACAATCTGCCTCTGTCTGCGGTCCACCGGACAGGATGCCTAACCTTTGTGCATAGGGTCTGGGTTAGAAATGTGTGTGCAAGTTCCATGCAATCTGTGGCATGTCCGTGGTAAGCATTTGCAAAGGGGTCAGCAGTGTGGCTTGTGGCTTCCACTGGCCCAGTGTGCTGCATGGATACCATCTCAGTCCCAGCAAGTGAAAAACTGTCTAATCACATACATATCAAAGTAGTCTACTGTGCTGGTGGTGGTGGTGGGATATGTATATCCAGTCCGAGTAACTTCTGTCCACATCACAGTAGTGGATGGTGTCCCACATACAGTACCTTGGGATGAACCCCCAGAGTGAGGTTGTGCATTGCACCTGTCAGTGTTTGCTGACCGATGGGGCATGCTACTATGTTGTGTGGAATGTGGCAGGTATTGTTGCACAGGTGTTGGCTGAGCACTGATATCTGGCCATGTACCTGTGTATCCACCATGACACACACACATGCAACATATGGGAGTAGTAGTATATCACTACACATGAGTATCATGTATAGTATGTGTGCCATATATTGCTGACATGGTCTGCTGATATCCTTTTTGTGTTCTCTTCCAGGGAGATGGCGCGACAGCGTAACCCTGCCTACTCTGTGGCAGAAGATGAGGAGATCCACCAGAGCCTGGTGCGGGAGTATGACATCCTGTTTTCCCGCACCAGTCAGAATCAGCAGGAGAGGGCCAAACTGTGGCAAGATCTTGTCCGTAGGTTAAATGATATTGGCACGCATAACAGGACATATGAGGAGGTACGACATGACTGCAGTGATTTAATCCGAATTGTCCGGCAGCATGCATCAGATATCCACAGGCAACAGGTCCCCACAGGAGGTGGGGTGGCCACACATCCCCCCCTCACCAGACTGGAGGGGCTACTCCTAAGTGTTGTGGCTCCAGCCCCGGAACACCAACAGCAGTACACCTGCATTATGATGGAGGCTGGTTCCACACAGCAGCAAGACAAGGAGCGTGCAGGTAATATGCCATATGTACACTTGACTGTTCTGTACACTGTATCATATGCAATATCAGTGGCACAGTTGTGCCCACTGACATTAATCTCATCATTTCTGCAGGTCCCTCCAGGGTTACAGCAAGGCAGGCCATTCATGCCGGTGAGTGTGTTTAACATAACCTATAATAGTCCTGATAATGCTAGTAACAGTAGTGTTATTCAGTAGTGCTCTGTGTGTATACTGCGGGGTGTGCATGTGTGCATGTGTGCAGGTGTGCCTGTGCCCATGTGTGCATGTGTGCATGTGTGCAGGTGTGCCTGTGTCCACGTGTGCATCTGTGCACGTGTGCCTGTGTCCACGTGTGCATGTGTACATGTGTGCCCGTGTCCACATGTGCATGTGTGCATGTGTACACGTGACCACGTATGCATGTGTGCATGTGTCCACGTGTGCATGTGTGCATGTGTCCACATGTCCACGTGTGCATGTCTGCATGTGTGCATGTGTGCATGTGTGCATGTGTGCATGTGTCCATGTGTGCATGTGTGCATGTGTGTATAAGTGCATCACTGGTAACAATGTCTGGAGACTGTAAACTGTGTTTCCTGTCTTCCTCCCACAGGTTCTGTGGCTGCTCTGGTGACCTGCAGCAGGGAACCTGAATCCTGTGCCACGGCTACTGGTAATGATGATATTTGTGTAATGGTACAGGAAGGTGTGTCAGGGTCTGCCATTGGTCAGCCAATTGACAGTACACAGCTGTCAACCCCATCATTGCGCACAGTCATCCTGCCTGTACATCCTTTGTCACCATTGTCCCTAGGTGATGGACAGGATACAGTGGGCATAGACCAGGGTAATGTGGTACCTGTGGCACATGAGTCCCCACACAGCAGCCATGGGCAGGGTCCCCTGATGGTACCACACAGACAGTGGCCCATGGGTTCTCGTGGGAGCA
>NC_056732.1:990046247-990053747 GCF_019279795.1 Protopterus annectens | reverse complement strand
ATGCTGTTGAAATATATTATTGTGGCCATTATTTTCTACAGTTAGCAAAGGATTTCACAGTCAAGAATATCACTGTAACTGCTGGGACTGTCTGCAAATTACAGCAACTGACACTGCTATCACTTACTCAAATTAAACAGTCATTCTTGATTTTTCAGAACTAATATGCAATTGACTGGCGATAGTTTGATGGTGCAGAGGTACAGCAGTAGCATTGTCACCTCACATCAAGAGGTTCGCTAATTCGATTCTCCACTGGGGAGCCTTCTTTGTTGAGTCAGCATGTCTTCCCTGCATTTGTGTGGGTTTTCTCCAGGCGCTCCGATTTCCTCCCATGTACAAAGACATGTGTCTGGAGTATTCCTCCCCAGGCCTCTGTTGAAAATTGTCTTTGCTCCAAGTCAGACTTTCCCAGTAAACAAATGTTAAATAAATAAATAACTATAAATAAAATAATTTGCTGTGATTATTGTTTGTGTGAAATATTTTAAAATGCATTAGTATGGTCATTATTTTATTGCAATGGACATCTGAGGAATGTAATCAACAGAATGGCTATAATTGTCAAGTAGAATTGGTCTGTCTGTGTCTGAAAGGGACTGTCACTGCTGACGTTTGCTCAGGTTGAACAATTATTAATCCAGGTTTGTGTGACTACTGTACATTACTTTTCTGTGGCTACTGCTTGTGTGAAACAAAGGTGAAGTACATTACTGTAACCATTATTTTTATCACATCCAGACAGCTAGCATGCACATAGTCAACAAATGGGTTGTAGTCACTGGCTATGGGAGCTCTCTGTAGATGAAAGTGACCAACCATACTGACATTTTTCACATTAATCAGTCACTATTCTGGCTTTGTAGAACTATTTTTTATTTGTGAAAAGCAAGGTAGAATATTTTACTGTGTATGCTGTTTGTGTCCAGCTCAGATGTCTGATTGTAGTAAAATAATGTCTGTTTCACACGGCCAACAAAATGTCTACAATTTCCTGATACAGTAGTCTGCATGTAGATAAATATGACTAGCACTGGGATATCTGTAAGAGCAAAAATGAGGTAAATGGCATTTCTTGATCACTCTGCTTACCATGCACAGAAGAAAGGGAAACGATAGCTAGATTCAAGAGTACTACCAAAAAGCTAGGTAATAAAGATGTTTTATAAATGAAATTTGAGGTGGAAAGTTTGAATGTCAAAAAAGAGCATGAAAGGAAAACAGGAAAATTATGAGAAAACAGAGAAATATGAGACTACCAACTATGGTGAGTGCTTCTGAGTCAACAGTGTCAAGGAGAGAAAAGAAAGGAGAGGTTACATTAGAAGGTATGTTTATGGAAGTGAACCAACTTGTAAGAATATATGAAGGAGACTATTATAACAATAAGAGAATTCACAAAAGTAGTAAAAGAGCACTCTGATCTGTTGCAAGGCATAATCCAAGAGAAAGAGATGCTGAAGGTAAAGATTGTAGTGACAAATGCCAAAGTGAAACTGCTTGATGCAGATATAATTGATCAAGAGGCTAGAAACAGATCTTGGCAGAAAGCTGTGCTCACTGTAGTACCTAAGGATGGTAGAGACTCATCAGACTCTGCTTCATATAGACCAATTTCAATTTTAAATCATGATTATAAAATGCTTATGTTTATACTAGCTAAACAAGTGGCAAAGGTATTCCGAAAACTGATATGGATCAAAGTCATTTTGTCTAGGGGAGACAAACTTTTGACAGCACTGATAGAGCAATGATGATCCAGAGAGAAGCAAAATGTAAGAAAATACTGCTGTTATTGGTGGGTCTTGATGCAGGGAATGCATTCAAAAGAGTAACCTGGGATTTTATAAGTACGAGAGTGGAAGCATTTGCATTCCCCAATACAGTAAAAAAGGGTTAACTAGGAGGATATATGAAGGATCAGAGGTAAGAATTAAAGTGAGAGGTTCTCTACAATATGTTGTGTTTAAACAGTGAGACCAGACAAGGGTGTCTTATTTTTCCTCTGTTATTTGTTTTTTATTTAGAGCAATAGGCAAAGAAAATAAGGCACTCAGAAATTCAATGATTTTAATTTGTATAGTGATCATGAAAAGTTGGCTTGTGATAAATTCAGAAACTGACATTTCTATATTTGGAGCATTTTAAGACAGTTTCATGTCTTTTCGGAATATAAACTTACTAAGATAAAACAAGTGCTATAACTGTTAATTATGTGCTCACTTTTGAACTGATTGGGTTACACCAATATTTGAAGGGACGTGATAAAATGAAGTATTTATGTGTATGGATTAAAAAGGTTTCTGTCAAAGTAGCTAAGGATATGTGGGAAGAACTTTAAAAAACAGATAATACAAAAACTGAGAAACTGGAAGCACTTGTGTATGGAAATCAATAGTAAGATGTAAGCAGTGAAAATGTCTTTAGTCAGGAATATTTTTATGAGCCAGAAGAGAAGTTGTGGATAATAATTAATAAATAGGTGAAGGAATTTATCTGGGAGGGGAAGAGGGGAAACATTAAGTGGGATAAGTTGATTCTTCCAATACAACAAGGTGGCTTAGGATTTGATGGGGTATTTTAGAGCTACACAGTTAATGCTTATATACACAGATAGATAGTGACTATCCCAAGGATATTGCCAATATCCTGGGAAATCGATTCAGTGCCAACTTCAGCCCCCCCCATCTCACCCCCTAAAGGGCCTTTCTCAATACCGAAAGATTGCCAAATTCCAGTAATAACGGTCACACAGGTAAAAACTGCACTCTCCAAAGCTAAAGAATACAGCATCCATGGAACCAAACAACATCCTGGGCTGTGTAATACATGAACTACAAAATTAACTGGCACCTCACCTAAGTGTCATGTTTAATCATAGCCTCACCTCAGGCTTCATGCCCACTGAGTGGCACACAGCTACAGTTATCCCACTCCACAAGGAGGGATCCACCTTGGATCCTGGGAACTACCACCCCATCAGTCTGACGAGCCTGATCTGCAAGGCCATGGAATGTATTATCATGGAACTTATAAACAAAGACATTGGCAACCTTCAAACACTGGACCCCACCCAGTTTGGGTTCATGAAGGGCTGATCTTGTCTCCTGAACCTGATTGACTTCTTTGAATCAGTCTCCAGAGCTGTGGACGAGGGTAAGGCAGTCCACACAGCCTATCTGGACCTCACCAAGGCCTTCATCACCATCCCCTACTCTGAAATCATAGATAAACTTAATATGCTGGGCATTAATCCCTACATCACTCGATGGGTTGCCAACTGGTTTACTGACAGAACCCACACTGTAAAAGTAGCGGAGACCAAATCCAACTCCAGAAAAGCGACAAGTGGAGTACCTCAGGGTTTAGTCATGGGACTGCTCTTTTTGGGCATCTACTTCTCTGAAGTATAGACCAACATTAAGGGACTCTGGCTAAAAATTTTCGCAGATGACTGCAAACTGGGAGCCATTATTGAATTTCCAAATGATGTGGATATTCCACAAAAGGGCTTTACAGAAACAGATGCTTAGTGCCAGAGCCATGGGCTCAAGCTCAATGCCAAGAAATGTATAGTTATCCCCTTTGGAAAAAAAAACATGTACCCATGAATTACCACATAGGTGGCAGTACACTAAACATTGAAAGTGTGATAAGAGACTTAGGGACACAGCTGGACAGTGGTCTCACCTTCGATAACCACATCACCACAACAGTCAGGAAATCCTTCTATGTTGCACACCTCATCACTAAGGGCTTTTCATCCAGAAAAAAGGAGGTTATTGTCCCACTGTACTCATCCCTCATTAGACCCATTAGAGAATACAACAGCCCATTTGGTATATACCTCTCAAGACATTTGCAACAACTGGAAAGGATGCAGAAATACCTCACTAAAAGAATCACAGGCCTAAAGCAGATTCCCTACACTGACCATCTAAAAAAACTCCAACTATACTCTGTCGCATATCATCTACCCATAGGTTCATAGGTTCATAGGCTGGTACTAGGCTATCAGCCCTAGGGCCTATACAAGCCTAGCCATATCAATTCCCTGGCTATTTCTTCCCAGAATATTTACTTCCCTGGTCCCCTGTCTAGTAGGGTGACTGACATGATCCCCGGGGTGAATTTCCTATCTCCCATCCAATCGTCAAGGTTCCTTTTACTCAGAGGTGATCTCTGCTTAACATACAAGGCCATGTCAAACCCAGAGCTGTTGGACATGCTACACTTAAAGAAATCCCAATCCCTCAGAGCCACATGCTCCAGGGATCTAAACCTTGTCAGCACAATGAACAAAACATGCTGCAGGGACAGGTTCCTGACCCAGAGACTCCCCAGACTCTGGAATATACTGACCATACATGTCAAGCAGAGCACCTCTTTGGCCCTCTTCAAAAGGAACCTTGATGATTGGATGGAAAATAGGAAATTCACCCAGGGGATCACATCAGTCACCCTGCTACTTTCCCTATTGTCTTTCCCTCTGCGTGCCACCTTATTCACCACTTTCCTATCACCCCTTTTTTTCTTTTCTTTTAAAGAAATTAGCACGGGGTAAGCAGGAGTAAGCACTTTTAAGCAGTACTAAGCAGGATTAAGCCTATATTCATGGTACTAAACAATGCCTACACAGATTAAGCAATTTTAAGGCCAACTGTCTTTAAGCATATTTAACCTGAAGTTAGCATTGCTTACCACCACGCAAACCCACTAAACCCGCATACAACTGCTTAAAAGTGCCTTAATCACTCTGTGTTCAACAACCCTTGTTCTGCTCAGAAACAAAATAATCAGCCCTTGCGACCAGGACCCTGCAGACCATAGCCACAGCAAGTTACCACTAAACCATCTGAGCTGTAGATGCATCTAATGTTTTCTCAAACATATCATGCAGCAAAGTCATTCAACAGTAGAGAAAATATATTTATATATGTTTATGTATGTGTGTGTGTGTGTGTGTGTGTGTGTGTGTGTGTGTGTGTGTGTGTGTGTGTATATACTGCAACAAATCTGACCAAAGGCAGTGCAAATGGGGGTGAAGGGGCCCACACTAGGGACCACTTGTAATTATTTCCCTTATCCCATCCTCCATAGCTGAACTGTTCTGTCTTGCAACAAAATAATAAGGCCTGCCAAATCCTGGACCCAGGGCCGTGTAAACTATGATCAAAGTAATGCACCATTACACCTTCTGAGCTCTACAAAATAGTGATGACATCCCAAACATATCAGTTAGTACAGTCATCTAACAGCAGGAAAGGAGTCTGCAGAATCAGTCAGGTAGTCTATATATACATGTATATATTTATGAAGATGCATATATTTTGACAAATATATACATGATACGTGTATATATATATATATATATATATATATATATATATATATATATATATATGTATAGAGAGAGAGAGAGAGCGAGCGAGAGAGAGAGATACATCCACATTCATATCCACATATATATGCATTCATACACACACACATATATATATATATATATATATATATATATATATATATATATATAAAAAGGTTCATATATATATATATATATATATATATATATATATATATATATATATATATATATATATACATAAATATACATAAATATAGGACAGCTACGAAGACATACAATCAGAGGGTCATCCTGCTGCACACTGGAATTCTAAATCTGGAAACTCACTCACTGGAAGTATTCCTTAAAATGGGGAACAATGACATCTCTGCTGTACAGAGACCTGGATAAAGGCAGCAGGAAGCACCCCTGCAGTATCAGTTTATAAGTAAATCCACAAGTTTTGGCTGCAGAACGTGGACTGAAGCTCCAAAGGTGGTGGTATTTTCATATTCATAAAGGATGCACACACCTCCAGAGTGGTAAACCAATATTATGCATTACAGATACTGCAGGCATAGCTGACATTGGGTAAGACAGTGGTTCAGGTTGTAGCCTGCGATAGGTCTCTGTACATTTCCCAAGACTCATACTCCATGTCCATAAATACCCTGGAGAAAATTAGTTTCCAACCAAACAATCTCATACTGGTTGACTTTAACTACCCCACCATTAAGTGGAAAAACTACTCATGTACCGATGCACATGCCCATCACATCAACCTGGTCCTTCCTAACATGGGCAACTGTTGCTCTACACCAGTAGTGAACACCTAACTTGTTATATCTGAATATAAAGTAATCACCTTTAGAAATCCACAGCCATCCTACTGCCAATGCACAGGTAACCACCATGAAAAGCCTTTCCAAAGCTAACTATGGCCTCATAAAAGCAGAGGTGGCTAACCTCACTTCAGCCATGCAAATGGAGACTAGTTGCATGACAGCTGAATCAAACAGCAATGCACTATGAACACATACACAAATGCATGGATACCGGCTTACCCAATACAACCAGGACCCTCACTTCTCAAAAAGGAAGCTGATCTGGTAGTCCCTTGCCATAAAGAAACTATACAACAGAAATTAGGAACCAATGTGGAATAAGGTGAAGTCCCAAGACAGGAAATAAACCCTTATCAGCCTCAATGAATAGTTGAGATATCACGTCAAATACTACAAAGTTAGCTCTGAAAACAGACTTGGAGCACATAGTAAATACAACCACAAGGCCTCATAACATTATGTAAAGAATCTCCATGCCAATACCAATAATTGTTCTGAGCAACTAGACAATGGTACCTTTCAGACTGAACCAACAAATAATGCCAAGATACTGGCTGGCATCTTGAGTGCTAACAGTACCCCTCACTTCATCCCCCCAAAGGACCAATCACAATACCAGTCTACCGCCAGGCACCCAGTATTACTGCAGCACAGGTAACAACACCACTGTCCAAGGTCAAGAATACAGCCTCTATAGGACCTGAGAATATCCCTGGCTGTGTTCTACTTGAACTACAGAGTGACCTGGCACCGTACCTGTGTGCCCTGTTCAAGCACAGCCTCACTTGCCTGACAAGTCTGTTATGCGAAGCTATGGAATGCATCATCATGCACCTAATAAACAGGGATATGGGAATCTGCAGACTCAGGATCCCACACAGTTTACATTTGTGAAGGGTAGGTCATACCTGCTCATTCAACCTGGTCAACCTCTTGCCATCAGTCACCTGAGCTGTAGATGAAGGCAAGGTGATACACACAGCCTACATTGATCTTGTCAAAGCCTTTGATAACATTACCCACTCACTGAGCTCACCATCAGCCCCTATATCACTAGTTGGGAACAGAGGCACAAACACGGGGGTAGATTGTACATACTGCTGTCATACATTGAGACAGTTGCAGATGTCACTGGGTTTGTTGTTACATCCTCTATGAGGAATATGACATTGGTAATACCAGTAGATGTGAGTATTTACTGACTGCATTCCCCAGAGACCACAAATGATTTACCAAGGACACCAACTGTCTGGTGAACACAAAAAACATGACAGGCAGACATGTGGCCAGTCTGTGGACAGCGTGCCAGTG
>NC_056732.1:989946247-990043747 GCF_019279795.1 Protopterus annectens | reverse complement strand
AAGTAGCATATGCAGACGAACCCTGTTAAACTAGCAGTATTCCAAACATATAACAGCAAAACTCACATTCTGCTCCTAAGTCCTGAACCTTCCCCACCATTTAGTTGGCTTGTCTCCACAAGTCTTGTTGTAAGACGTAGTTGCCCACACAACTCCAGGATGTCTTCCTCACAAGTAAGGGAAAGAGTCAACGCCCACATGGAGTACTCATTTATAGGCATGTGTTGCCATTACATTGGATATTGGAAGAACTTGACAGCTGCTCTGCATGCAATTAGCAAGTGGGGAACCCCAATAGGTGTACAGGCCATCATCTGGTCATGAGCATCACCTACAAAAGCCATGCTGCCACCTATTCAAACCAGTTATATCCCTGTAGTGCAGAGAGAGAAATAAGTGAGACATAAAGTGGAAAAAAATATGAAAGAAAAAAGGTAAGTGGAACATGTAAGCAAATAATTGGATATAGTACTTGGTCTGAAATAATAGGAAATATGGTTTGGAGGAATATATGTCCCAACAAGACATGTACTAATGTCCTGCTAAACAGCTCTTATAGCCATAGCATCTGTCCCTCTCTGCAGTGGGAGACATCACAGACATACCTTTCAACTGTACAGATCCTCACAGAATGTCCACATTTTACCATCATGCATTTTTGTCAGTTTCTCTTGAGATCTGTACTTTACTGGCAAATAGCTGAAGATTGAAGTCATCAGGTAATGACAAACACTTGCGTTTAAGAGTCCACATCCTTAAGAATATTCACTGTAATGCTAAATGTATCATTCTACAAACTTTCCATGTTTGTAGCAGGTATATTTAAAGCCTGTCCCTATTTATCCTCCCATCATTTTAGACATTGTCCAGATATGATGCTTTGAGAGATTGTGAGTTGGGAACACAGCTCAGGAGCCTGACTCACCTGTGAAAGGACAGCTCATATATGACAATCACAGGGGTGTCTGTCAAACAGTTGTGACTGTGCCACTGCTAGGCAGTTAATGGGATGCTTCCCTTATCCATGTTACCTGTGATTATGAGTATGACACATGTTTGTCTTGTAAAGCTAAGACACCTATAGAGGGCATGTGCATAGTGGAGTACTGTTGCAGACAGGTGTGTTGAACTGCATGTGATATATTGACTTACCATTCAGCTATACAGTGTTCTGCTGGGCAATACGCACATTTGTGACTATCTTTAGTCACATACACATATACCTGTGTTATGTCAGCCACACCATTGGCAGTTGTGTGAGCAATGGCATTGTAACATAATAGCTTACTTATGACTATTGGACATATTCCCGGTTATCACAGTGATGTCAAACCCTACTGTGCAATCAACTTACTAATGTATGGTGCAGCTATATTTATACAGTATCAATACCTGTCCCTTTTAACACCCATTTATGTGTGCATTGTCCAGATGTACTGCTGTAACAGATTGAGAAGTATGATTGAGCAGCAAGAATATAAATACAGTGTGCCATACTTACATTCAACAGAAATGTATACCAAGTATCCCCCGAGCACATGTGTGTATGCATATGTTCAGCTGGAAGGCACAAAACTAATCACATGGGTTTCAAGCAGTCAGGTAAATAGGTTGTGCATGTTGCACATGTGTGTTATATCAGTGTCAGTGCATACAACAGACATATATGTGTACAGCTACTGGTGGTTGCATTGTCCTGGCAATGATGTGGGTACTGGAGTAGGCATGATTATCAGGTATTTATCAGAGAAGTGTCCACCTGTGTTATAAGCTTCTGCCCATGCCTACCACTACCAGCTGTATCAACACCTATATACAATGGATATCACAAGTGCACACACCTCTGTTGGAATGCCAGGTTTGTGTGCTGTATGACAATCAGATCACAGAACATAATTTCATAATGTTTCTCATCTTGAATTTGACCCCTAACATATCCAATTCCATTGCAATACAATCAAAGTTGTTTCTAGGAAGGTGAGCAACTATTGCCAAGTGAAGATGTGCCATGATGCTAATGTCCAGACCAAGATGGATGAATGCTATAACCATTTCAAGAGGTGCATACACAAGTTTAAGGGTGTGCACACTCATTCAACTGGCGTATTGTACTGAGTATTATTTTCATATGTTTTCACAGACCAGATTGTTGTTTTTAATTGAGTTGTACAGACTATAGATCACACTACAGGTGGCAATTGTTATGAAATGAGTTATTGTGGTGTCATGTTCCAATTGCACAAATACCAGGCAGTGTATCAGGGGTGTACAGCCTTTATATCCCTGTAGCTATATGGACACAGCATTACCTGACCTGCCTCCACCAAGGCAGAGTAATTCCCTTTGTTGGACAGCAGCAATACACAAACCACATAATAGGTTGCTACATTGGCTGTACACGGACACATAGGTGCAGGTAACAACTTTCAAACAAGTCAACCTATATCTAAGCAAGCAGGTAAGTTCACAGGTGATGTCCTGTAAGGCTGACTATGACTATGAATCAGACATAGCTACACCAGCAAGGACAATTGCAACCGTATCTCCACATATGTTGTAAGTCTCAGATGAAACAACTCAATTCACCCTGTACTGGGGGTAAAGAACACCTCATACACACATGCCGTGGATATAGGCAACGTGCATCACACTGGTTAGGTGGGAACATCGCCACCCTGTCCACTCCAGTCGTACATGGAGATATGCACATCACCCACGCTCCTCCCCACAGCAATGGTGAGCATGTACATATTGCCTACTGATGGCAACAACATCACATTTCCATGGGGCATAATAACATCAGTGTCTGCCTCCTACATGAACTCAGGCATGTGCTCAGAGCTCCATCACACACCACAGTCAAACACAGACCTGCCACCATACACACACCATCCAGATGGAAGCTGACCACTGTCAATCCTCTACAAAGAAATGAATGGAAGATAGAGAGAGGATTATGCAATCAAGTGTCCAACACTGGGCATAGGAGAGCTCAGGGACAGGCATATAATGCAAGCTGCTATAGCCATGATAGCTTGGAGGTTTCAGGGGTAGTCTGAAATATTTGAAAGTAATATTCACTGTTGATGTGCCTTTTGACAGCCGTATGATTTCCTGCAACCTTTTCCTGTTCATGTCTTCCAGGTAACATGCAGAGTGCTCGCCTACCAGCATTCTCTGTTGGGGCAACAGACATCATCACCTAATATGTGATTGGACATTATGCCCTGTCATGTGGACGGAGAGCAGAAAATGTATGGGAGAGGACTGCCCTGTGGCACCGTGTGGTCCACAGGGTAAATGATGCTGGAGTGCCCAGCAGAACTTATGCGCATGTCCAGCATCGGGCCACCGACCTCAAATGCCATGCCCATTAATGGGCTGCTGCTGTAGCAAGGGACCCGCTAGACACAGGTGGGGGCCCAGCCATCCAGCCCCCACTGACACACACCGAGTAGCTCCTCAACACAGATGGGCCACATGCCGAATGCACAAGCCATGACGGTGAGGGAAGCATTGTGGAGGTGGGTTACACACACACACACACACACACACACACACACACACACACACACACACACACACACACACACACTAGATGAGGAGCATGCAGGTAAGGGCCCAGTGAGGATTAGTACACTAATGTATCAGACATACATGTATCTGTATTGTATCTACATGCATGTGTCAGGTCCAATTGCAGTTGTGGATTGGGATTTTTAATGCACAGAGGTGCACATCTATTGTGAGGACAGGACATTGTGTATTATTGTGGTTAGTATTGTAGATGTGCAGACATGCTGCATCCATCCTTTACCAAGGCCACATGTGCATCTGCTGACAATAACCCCCTCTCACAACTACCTAGGACCCTCTGGTCTGCATATGGGACAGCAGCCTGAAGATGGTGGGTAATACATTGTTCTGCCATTGCCTGGCAATATCCTAGGCATGTGAAGTGCATGCAATTTACCATGCACACAAACATCAGTAATAGCTATATTGCTTTATGTAATAACTATATTTCTTGTTGTGCATGTTTGCTTGTGCTGGGGTTGACTGTATTGCATCACAGTGGTCACCACTAGGACCTATCTGACATGAACTCAACATTCCTGTAGCATACCTCACAACTTGCCACTGCCAGGATGGCTGGACAGAGGCCACCAAATTGTGCTGTGCAAATGTCCTAAGGTAAGGTTACGTGTGACACATTACTGGTATACAGTGGATATAAATTGTGTACACACCCCTCTTAAGATGCAAGGTGTTCCTGTTGCATACTAATTAGGACCACAGTATGACAGTCCACACCTCTTCCAGCCTTTAATGTGACCCATAGCAGGTACAGTTCACTTGTAAAACCAAGCATCTGTACTCATGTATTGCACTTAACAAGGCACTCCACCTGTGAGGTGGCAGACGTCCTAGCAGCATGATGTTTCTGTCAGGTATGATACCTCATTCTGCCATATGTGTCAGTACACTCACTGTGGCCTATTTTGCTATAATATCACATACGTGGGCATTGTTAAGGTACACAGACCACTTCCAACCACGTATAGGTTTCAAACATATGGATATTCCAGACACATCTGTATAGAGGACTGTACAATGGTTTAACCTGCTGCATGTGAGGCAGATGCTGTCACCACACTAGGTGGTCACCAGCGGTGTATGGTATACACATCAAAATGGTATAAGCCATACATGATATGATTATCACACACAAACAGTTGCCAGCATTAGAACTCCTGCCTATCGAGGTATTCATACTTTAGCGTTACGCAGTTATGAGACATGCCACAGAGCTTACACATTTTCAACTCAACCAAAGGTACTTCTGAGATGGATGACATCAACAGGTCTAATAAATTGGAGTGAAGGAAAATGTAAAGGGTAGTACACAGGTCAAAAATGGTATGAGCCAGACAGTACATGATTCACACACACATACACTTGCCAGTATCGAGATTAGAACTTCTGCTTATCTATGTATTCCTACTATAGTACTACATAGTTCTGAGATGCACCACAGAGCTTACACATTTCCAACTCAACCAAAGGTACTTCTGAGGTGGATGTCATCAACAGGTCTACTAAATTGGAGTGAAGGGAAGTGTAAAGGGTAGGACACAGGTCAAAAATGGTATGAGCCAGATTACTATGATTTACACACACATACACACACACACACACACACACACACACACACACACACACACACACACACACACACACACACCTGCCAGTATTGGAATTAGAACTCCTGCTTATCCATAGTGTTATGCAGTTACAGCACACGCTACAGAGCTTCCTCAAATTTCATCTGGCCAAAGCTGCTGATAACTGCACAGCTGTGTAAAGTATTACAGGTGGCAGACAGTCTGCCTTCTGTTTCACCTGTGCATCATGCTAGTTCCTTCTGTCTTGCACTTCAACTAGCATTATGGTTGGCACTTCACTAGGTTAATGTATCATGAAGTGTGGCACACCTGTGAGCCAACAGCAGTACTCGTTCTTCACATATGTCACCCTAGTACTTACTAGTTATGTCCACCCCTCCTGGCATGTTTGAAGGGTGGTTATCTGTGTTCTGGGGCACTGTTGCAATTACTGCATGTACACAGACAACCCTCCCCTCTAAACTCCAAACACTCAGACCTGTGAGGGTTACCGATATATATCACCCAATGTGAAAATATGCACTCTGCAGCAAAGAATGGACAATCAGGTCAAGAGGATAAGATCAACACTCGCACCAAACCATGTGGAACATGTAGCTCACCATGGCACCCACTTTGACAGCCATGATATACAGTGAAAATTCACACACCCACCTTCCCAGAGGCATTCAATGGCCATCTACCCAAACAGCACAGACCAGCAAGGCAGACACCCACTCAGACACTGTGACATGGTACATGTCGAGGGACACATATTTAACCTACACAGTTTGCCTCCAGCCTAAGCCTGTAAGGCTAACCACCTTGGACAATACAGTGATCATGGGTAACTCAGTACTGAGGCACATACATCCCACTCACTATCTTGAATATGGAGCAGGTAACAGCCAAATATCAATCACATGCCAGCATCTAACACATGACACAGCCAGTCATGTCACTCCACAACAGCTATGAGTATCACTCCGTATCCATGTGGGTGTGAATGAATTGGGACACACCTCCATGGAGTAAATGACAGGAGACATGGTTGAACTCTCTGATTATGTGGTTCAGTCAGGTGTGACAGTAGCCCTGGGCAGTGTACCGATGTCACCCAGGATGATGCTGTGGTACTATCAACAGATGGTTGACTGCAGCAAAGGCTTACGTGTTATGTGTCATTCTCAGGGAATCCAGAACTTCTCTGCCTGGGATGGCTGATTGCCAGAACCCAATGACTTGGCACAGATGTCCTATATCTGTCAACGCTGGGTTGCCAGGTACTGGCTATGTGTCCTGCCACCCCTATGGTGCCTTATTAGGCAGTGTTCCTAATGTTATTACCACCATAACAGCTACACATGTATACAATCTGAGGGTCATGCTGCTCAACAGTGGACATCTAACTGTCAGGATGCAGTCACTCATAGCAGTTGTTGGAGTGGAGGACACATGTTTGCTGTAATGGAGAGGAGGTTCACAGTAGCAGACAGCAGACCTGCAGTATCAGGGTATGATGCATTCCACAGCTGTCAGCTTCCAAACATGGACCCATCACACCTCCACAGGTGGTGTTGTCTCCATATTCATTATGGATAGGAACACCTCCAGACTAGCATCCCATCATAATGCATTGGAGATACTTTTGGTACAACTGCCTTGGAGTAATGGTGCTATCCAGACCATAGCCTGCTATGGGTCCACATCTATGTCGCTAGACTGTCAGTGCACATTCCTCAACACCCTGCCATCTCTCATGGTCCAATGCAACATTGACATAGTACGAGTCTTCAGCTATCCCTCCATCACCTGGGGAATGTCACCAATCACCAGTGCAGTGGCCCAACACTTCTGGGAGTCATCATTTCCATTGCCCTAGACCAGCTCATACTGAATCCTGGTAGAGGATGCAACAACCTTGACCTGTGTTGACCACTTAAATATGGGACCATTGTTCATCCCCAGATGTCAATTCCTGCATGGTGAGTTTCACACAGGCTGCAATCAACATGGAACTCAACATGTCAGCCCCCCCACAAAGATAACCACCTGGCAAAAACTCCCCAAAGCTGACTTTGCAGCCACGAAAACAGGGGTGGAAGTCTTCACTGCACTCATGGCAATGGGATGTAGCTGCATGACTGTGGAATAATACACATAGGCACTGTACAAACAGTTACATGAATGCATGGTACTAGCCAGAGACAACAGAACCCAGACACTGTTCTCCAAACACTGGGCAACAATGTGATGGTCCCCTGCCTTTACTGATGTGTATAGCAGAAGGAGGACACTATTACAGGGAAAGGTGGTGTCCCATGACTGTTGAGCTCCCTTATTAGTCTCAAACAAAACTTTGTATCCATCATGGGGTCCCCGACAGGCATAGCCAGCAGCAGAGATGCAGCAGACACTGACGACAGTCACAACAACCTTGATAGTTACATCAACAAACTCCACAGCATTAAACACATGTGCTGCAAGTTACTGCACAAAGCTAATACCTATCCTGAGACAACAGATATTGGCCACAGTCATGGCAACACATTCAGTGCCAGCTTAACCCCTCTCTTCCCCACAAGTGAAGTGCTGAGTGAATGTGTTCTCACATGCTGTATCCCATGTCCATTCTAGGAATCTCTGTGTCACCAGGATGTGACCCTGCAGCAAGGTCACAGGGTATGGCAGTGTGGTGACACATCCACTAAGTCATAGGAAGGGTACAGTATGTGCACAATAATTCCCGGTCTGTAACACAGTGATTGCATATGCCTCACAGATTATAGGGCTGAGGGTTGTACATAGGTACATGTTGATGTACAACATCTGTTGTAGAATGGAGGATGGTACATGTTGTGGTTTGGGCACACCTCCGATTGCTAATAACCACAGCCACAGGGGATATTCATCAACCATACACACTGGATTACTATTCACACACACACACACACACACACACACACACACACACACACACACACACACACACACACACACACACACACACACACACATTTGCCAGTACTGAGATCCATAGGTTCATTGCTTCATAGGTGTGTAGTAGGTGAATGGGCCTGAAGGCTCTCCAATGCTAGCTCAATGGAATACCTTGGCATCAGGCCACATGACAATAGTCCCCATTGTGGCTCAGGAGTATAGTCACTGAAGTGGTCTCCAGGGGTGGGTACTGTATTCCCCATCCATGCATACAGATTTTTATTGTGGGTGGCCAGTGATGTGCACTGCTTCCCATGTATGTGATCTATATTCCATAACATGGACAGTGTCTGGGTTGTTCACATATCCCACATGAATGTTCTTTAATGTGTGGAAGTGTGCTTGAGGTCTCTGGGTCATGTTGTGTGGACAGATTGGTATCTTCTGATGTAGCATTCCTGACCTTATTTGGTGAGAAATGGCTATGTAACTGAGGTAGTGATTTCACCTACATTGACAGTATGATACAGGTATTCATTGGAGTTAGTGGTGTCTGTCCATACAGGGCATGTGTATAAGGCATGGTATTCCTTTTGTGGGGTACATTTGCAGACTCTACAGTTGTTGCAGGCATCAAGTGGGAACATGGCAAAAAGGCCACTGTACACACTGATTGAGCTACTGAGTGCATGGAATAGATTACCATGTCCTTTTACTTGCTGGATAACACACACTCAGTCAGAAGATGTAACACATCAAAGTACTTTCTGATGTCATTGGCACTGTTGTGGTCAGCAGGCATGTAGTCCACTGCAATCACACCATGGGTACTACCTGTGAGGTAATATTCAGGGGAACTACCAATATAGTGGTTGTTGCCTAGCCAAGTGTGTTTGTGTTTGATAGGTGGGTGGAGAGTGGTCTTTGAGTAATAGAAGGGTTGCCTATATTGTTCACTAATCCATACTGTCACATTTAGGGCTGTGGATTGTCTACACCAACTTCTCTGGTGTTTGACAACTGTTGGTCTTGTAATGTGGACATTGTGACATACTAGTCCTCAACATAATAATTTAGCAAAACCCGCCCCCCCCCCCAATGAATCCTGTTAATCACACCAACCCCCACACAAGCTACTGATGACTGACACACACACACACACACACACACACACACACACACACACACACACACACACACACACAAGTACTGAGTTTCAACCCCCTACCTAGCTATGTACTGCTACTACAGTGTACCACATTTATCACACATGGCATGGACCTTATAAGATGGATGCTGTGCCAAAATACTTCTAAGGTGAGGAACATCACCAGCCCTTGTAAATACTGGCATTGTGTGATGTAGTGGGTGAGAGATTCCAAAAAATCTTTTACCCGACACACACATTTACATTTGCCAGGAGTGAGGTTCAAACCTCTATCTATCTTTTTGGACCATTATGTCACTCATTTACCAAGTGCACCACTGACCTTATCTGGTTTATGGTTGGCAACAGACATGTCTAAGGTGGATGATATCTGCAGGACTCCTAAAGTCAGGCAGTGAGATGTGTACTGGGGCCAAAATCTTTGAGGTATGTACATACATATGCACACACACAAACACTTAACAGGAATGAGATTCAAACCCATACCTATGTAGCTGTTGCTACTACAGTATACATTTATTGCACATGCCACGGTGGTTAGAGGATGGATGTTGTCCCAAGGTACTTCTAAGGTGAGGAACATCACCAGCCCTTGTAAATAATGGCATTGGGTGATGTAGTGGTTGAGAGGTTCCATAAAATATTTTACCCTACACACACATCTACATTTGCCAGGAGTGAGGTTCAAACATCTATCTAACTATCTTTTCAAACCATTATGTTACATATTTACCACATGCACCACCGAACTTACATGGTTTAGAGTTGGCAACAGGTACTTCTAAGGTGGATGATATCTGCAGGACTGGGCACTGAGATGTGTACTGGGCGTAAATGGGGCCAAAATCTTTGAGTTACGGCATACATATGTACACACACAAACACTTGCCAGGGATGAGATTCAAACCCATACCTATGGTAATTATCGCTACTACATTGTTCTGCATTTATTGCACACACCATGGAGCTTCAATGTTGGAGCACTGTGCAAAGGTATATTTGAAGGTGAGTCACATCAGTAGCAGTGCTAAAGGGTAAGGGAAGTGTTGTAAGTGTGAATGACCACAAAATCAGGTTTCTACAAGGATACACAGACTCTCTCACCAAACACTCACATTTACACAGTTGCCAAGATCAGCAATGGAACTCCTACCTAGCTAGCTTGCTACACTATAGTATTACACAGTTAACACATGTACCACAGAGCTTATATGTTAGAAAGCTCTCCAAAGGTATCTTTGAAGGTGAGTCACATCAGCAGCAGGGCTGAAGAAGGGATACGGGAAATTTAGTGAGTGTGAATGGCCTCAACTACATTCATCTAGAAACACACACACGCACTCATACACAACTTTGCATTTGACAGGACTGAGATTACAACTGCTACATGGATACCTGTTTGTACTCTAGTGTTACACAGTTATCACAAGCACCACTGACACTATAGGGATGTGGACTAACCAAAGGTATTTCTACAGTGAATGACATCAGCACATCATGTGATATAGGCCAATGGGATGTGTAGTGGTTGGGAGAGGCCTCATAATGGGATTCTCTCTGTCACTGTCTGTCTTTCTTTCTTTTCCCCACATCTGTGTGTGTGTATGTTTGATATATGATATTATGTTTGCCTTAGATATGTATGTGTATTCCTATCCAATGTGTGTGTGTGAAGTATCAATGGTATACAATTTGGTTTGTGTGCATAGACAGATGCGAATAACTGATAACTGTGTAGGAGCATGCCCAATGTGACCTTCTATATTGAATGTGTGCATCCATTCCAGGGAGGGTTGGACTCCAGTTCAGGATTTTGTGTGCTACAGCTACACTTAGCAAACTGTTTCTGCAGGATATCTGTAGATAAGTTGCCAATATGGAGACACAATGGGCTTAACATACAGGGGATACTGTAACTATTGATGTCTGTGCTGCTTGTATGACATGTTTGGTTGTAGCATAGATATTCTGATATATGTACTATTTTACACTGTGATGCATCATGTCATCAACTACTGACAGTTATCATTCTTTGCTCACAATTATTTACCGGGAAATATGAGATGAATGAAGCTGAGACCAATATTCTGAGGCATATAGACTACACATTCTGGCACACACCTGCCATTGTGGAAGGGTAGTTATAAATAATAGACTGCTGGTTCTGTGTAAATGGTGCAGCACCTTGTTAATATACTAGCTGAGGTTCCCCTCCTTGTACTTTTCTCAACTTCAAGGAATGGCCATATCCTGCTGGGGCCAACTGTACAGATGCACCTAGGTTTTCCAGAGGCAGGGCTCACATATCTGATCAGCTTACCTTCACATTGTGGTTTACAAGCAGTTTTGTGGCTATCCATTCATGGGTTTGCAGTTGGGAGTAGTTTGGGCAGACATTAGAGTTTCAGACTTCACAGACTCCATGACATCCATGCTTATACACCCCCCCCCTCTGTTATTCTCTCCTCCACCTAACATTATGTAAGCAATATCTCAGAGGTATCCCTATAGTTGGGCCTTTATCCCAGTAGTATTTATGGCCTGATCCATAGTCCTTGCAGTAGGACATGGGGAGGGATGCTACTGACATTTGTCAACATGGCCTTGCATTTTTTTTTCTGTTGACTGTTAGGTTGTTAGTTGGGACCCCCTGTCATTCCATACATTGGCACTATGGGTGAGGCATGGGCCTTTGCCAGAGGACTGTAGGCCATTTGAGAGTGCTGCAGGCCATCTGTTACTGAATTTCTACATGGGATTGTGGGGGGCACACCTTGAAATGACTGTACTGGTATTTCAGTTACTCTGTTGGCTTCTATTGCATATTGTATTGTGACCTATCATACAGACAGGAGGCATATCAGTAGAGTACACATGTTAGATCTTAATAGCATATATTTCAGTTTCAGACTTCTAACCTTTCAGAACTAGAATGCAACTGCCTGACCTGTTGTACTATGTCTGTGTAGATCTGTTGGGGGGCTGTTCACCATTGCCCTCACTTGGGGGCCTTAGCCCAGCCTTTCCTCATGGTCATCTACACCTGTCCTGTTGGGTGAGGCTGGTAGTGGATAAGTGACCCTCATTGGCATCTATGTGTGTGGCCAATTGACACCCACAGTTCTTTAGGCCATCACATGTACTGCAGTGGGAGATGTCACCCTGTGTAATGCTGCCTAGTATGTTGTCACCAGTATTTGTTATGAATTTCCTGCTGTCCCATATAGCTGTCTGCTGCTATCCCATTCAGCCATCCAATTCCCTTGCATGCTTGCATCCATATCATACATGCAAGTATGAGAACATACGACTCCATTCAGTAATTGATAGGAAAAGTGACTTACCTTGTTGCCAGGCCAGTATTGAGGACAGTCCTGGAGAGCTGACTATGTTGGATGCATATAGTACATTCCCTGTACATGCTAAAGCTCACACAGTGCCATGTTTGGCATCCCTTTTACTGTCTGTGCAAGTTGGAGAGAGGTATCAGTCCCTGGGTCCATACAGTGTCAGTGTGTGTGTGCTATGTGTTGCCTCTTTGCCAAGGCCTATACTGTGCATGCCTCCTTCTGCCTACATGAGCAGGCTCAGGATGTTCCTCCTCTGAGTCCCTCTGTGCCTGTGCTGGCCTTGGCAATGATGGGGGCTGTGTGGCCCTGCCCCGTGCTGTTCCTGCTGCAGCTGTTTCCGCAGGATCATACCGTGTAGCATGGCACACACTATGAAAATTTGTGTACTTGTAGCTGGAGAGTATTGCAAGACATGTCAAGGCAGCTGAACCATGACTTGAGCATCCCAAACTCATGCTCTACAATGATCCTGGTTTGTGCGTGTGTCTCATTATGGTGTTCTTGTTTGGGTGTGTGTGCATTTCTGATGGGTGTCATCAGTCACGGCTCCAGTACATAGCCAGAATTCCCCACTAGATGGCCATATGGGATGTCCCCCCTGGCAAATGCTTGATACAGCTGTGAGCAATGCCAGATGTGAGAGTCGTGATATCTTCCAGGGCTGCCAGCACACACATTCATGATAAAGCCCTGGGCATCACACATGACCTGGCAGTTGATGGAGGGGAAGCCCTTGTGGTTTATGTAGACCCTGCCCCGCTCACCAGGTGGTGCTTTGATGTGGATATGCATGCAGTCTATAGCATCAACTACTTCAGGGTATTCTGCTATATGGTGGAAGAGACACATACATGTTGTCAGCACCTCATGGGCAGTGGGGAAAAATATGTGCTCTTTGGCATGTTGTGTCATGGCATCTAGGAAATGGTGGAGTACCCTGGATGCTGATGCCTGTGAGACCCCATGATTTCCCCAGTTGGTCTTTGGAAGGTACCTGTGGCTAGCATTCTTAAGCCTAGACATACCTTAATATCCACTGGGATGGGTTCTCTTCTATTAGTTCTGTGTGTAAGGCGTGACCGGCACAGCTCAACAATTTGCTGTAGAATGTCCCTGTCTACCCTAGAGTGCTCTACTATCTCCAGTTCATGTAGGCCCTGGTAGGTTACCCTGGGTCTGTACACTCTTCTCCTTCTCCTCACAGTGGGTCAGTTGTCAGCATTCTCCTCCTCACCACCCTCAGTCTCTAGCACATATTGATGGAGTAAAGCAGAAGCAGCCTCTAACATATTTAGTAATTTTTGTCAGTTAAAAATTCCCCATCTGTGTACACCGGTGGTGTAGAATTTGTGGGAAAAAAACAGTCTACAGGGTGTTTGCATAGTTTATATTAGTGTGCTGGGCTGCTGCCTGTGTAATTGGCTGATTCTGATACATTCCACCTGGCAGCTATGCTACGTCTCCTTGAGTGGCTTCATACTGCAGTTTCCCCTTTCCACTTCTTCCCTATTTAAGCCCCGAGGTGTGCCCCCCATACCCAGTGCTCAAATGTAAACAGTTCTGCTATTTCTTCTTTTTTTGTTTTTTTTTAGGCCCACTGCGTACAGAGCACACCCGTTCAGCTAATGTAAGCACTTTTAAGCAGAAATGTCCCTCCCTGGATGCGAACACATTCTGTATTTCATGGAATAAGACAATACAGCTTCCGACACACCCCCTTCCTTAGCTGTGGTGAGCTAAGGGCAAACATGGGCCACAGAGCTCCATTGAGCTTACAGCAAGCATGACACACCCCCTTATGAAGTCATTCAGCTCTTATACTTGCACTGTTGTATTGTTCCACCTACACGGTTAGGTGTAAGATGACACTTTGAGAAAATCTGTGATTCAGTATAACTCCCCTCATTTGAATACCTCAATGTTTAAGTCCTTAGTTACTGCACTTAGACGTACCCTTTCCCCTTGACAACCAATGCTCCCTTGTATTGTTTACATTCTGCATGCCACTGACTATAATGGCAAAATGCAGAATTATCTTAAAACTGACTTTTCTCATTTTTTTCTTATTTGCAGTACGATCCCTCTCTTCTGTGCACCACTGCCCAAGGCTTAAAAAGCCATGATCGGCCAAAAAAAAAAGTTAAATTTAAAAAATATATATAAACCTTTATTAATGCAAATGGCCTTATATTTGACCATTGGCATGTATATTTGACTGTAATACATCCTTTCCATGAGCTGTCCTAACTCTGTTTGCTCAGATGCAGAAATGTATTCAGTTACTAACTGAATACATTTCTGCTCTGACACTGTTCCTGCACATAGTCTGGCCAGCTTCATGTATCACAAAATCACCTCATTTGCATGTTTTTTACCAGCAAATGAGGTGATTTGCATCCTGCACGGCTTTCCATGCAGGAACAGTGTAGGGCCGCTCATGCACGTGAAAACAGCACTTCCCTGGATCGCTCAGTGGCCATTTTCCATGCAGCAGCTCCTACACTGTTCTTGCACAGTAACCGGCCATTCCTGAATCCTGGGGATTGCAAAGCCAAAAGGTGATACTTCTGATGTATCCAGGTCAGAAGAAGCTGTGGACATACCATGAGAATCACTGTGGAAGTAGTCAAAGATTACCAGAACCAAAACTATGAATGCATTTGAGGACTGCAAGTAAACTTAACCTGGATTGAATTAACAGGCTTGTGAATTGTAAGGAATCTTTTGTTTCTCTGAGGTATTTTAAAAGGGAATTACAAACACAGAAATATACTACAAATAACAATACATATGTGAAGTAGATGTGCACTTGTTTTCCTTTTGAGTTGAAAATTAACTTTAGTTTAACATTTTCACTGGAAATAAATTGAGTTGAAACTAAAGAAACTGAAACTGTGTCCAAAGTATTACACTTGCTACACTGATGATTTTGGCAGTCATGATTTTTGTCAATGTAAAGCATATTAACTGTTTTTTTTTCCTTTATCAGAGCCTGCAACTGCAAAATGTTTTGAGTTAACTACCCACTTGAGAATAAAGAACACTGTTTTATCATTTGTGTAGACACCACTTTAAGACAGAGACAGAACTGTTTTTTTTGTTTTGTGAGTTAACTGTAAATTCATAGGGACTCTTATACAGACCAACATCATAAATGTGGGTCAGCATATACTGGATCTTTGGTTGGAGAATGTAGCAGGTTAAGGGAAGAGTGAGGATTCTGATAAAACATTTAGTTTCCAGAACAGACTGCATATGATAGTCAGTTTACTGACCACCCAAAAGACTACACCACAATATGGAAACATTAGTAATGATGACAATATGGAAGCTTATCTCATTGTTTTTGAAGGATATGACACCCAGGAAAATTAGTCATAGTCTGACTGGGATAAAAGTTTGTCTTCACAGTTTGCTAGAGAAAAGCTTTTGGTATAAATGGACATGGACAGTGCTGACTATCTGTGGACTATAAAGAACTGCCAGCTATGGCTGCTGGGTGTTTTCTAAAATAAAATAAAATTTAAAAATTGACATTTACTTCATGTCAAACAGAAACAGCATAAAGTTCTGATATTAAGCATATTTTAAACTTATGGTTAGTACAGAAGTAAACAGTAGAAGTAAAGTAAGAGACACTTCAACAGCTGAAAAATGCAGAAGGGCACTCCCAAGTAATTTTTTGCAAGTGGGCTTTTTAGAGAGACTCTCGGAGTACTGATAAACAAGTTCTGCTAATTGAAATGTTACTAGCTAAGGAAGTAGTGACTGCAAATGATCGACCTAAACTAATAGCTAGTAAAAGATACATGTCTGTAAACACACCATAACTGTCAGTAACTAAAATAATATATTTTAAATGTGGGTCACATTGCTAAATATTGTTTAGTGAGTAATATGAAGACTGTATTTAACAAAAAATATGATTTCTAATCTACTTGCTGGTAAGGCACATTTAAATACGTGCCTACCTAAACTTGGTTTTCTAACTAACGTATTGACAATGAAAATGTACAACTACAATTTGATAAAGTAACTGCTTAAACAGTAGAATTAGCATTTTATTTATTTATTTATTTGCTTTTGTTTACTGGGAAAGTCCATCTGGGAACTATAAAGCCCATTTTTCAGTGGAGACCAGGGGATAAAAACTCCAAAACGAGGATAGAAATACATTTTTGACAATTCAAAAAAAAGTAGTAAACAAACATTATTTGCAAAGTATTTCAAAGCAAACAGTCAGCAAACATTATTTACAAAGAATATCAGATTAAGGAAATACATGTTTTCAAGATATTGTGTGTAGAACCAAAAATACTAAATTAATACACTTGTATAGTATCCATAGCATACAGTTAGGGTTGCATACCTCAAACAGTTTCAAAGTTTATTAGTTGTGAATGTTTGTTCCATGCCTTGGAGATGTTAACTGAGAATACAAATCACTATTATAATTAGCTGATTTATTAGTAACAGTTAGTTTAAATTCTGAGGATATTAGTGTTCTATTTGGTACACATCATTGGATGACATTTGATATGAAGGGTGTTTTAAGTGGTTAGTGAAGTATTTTGTTTGCTGTGAGTAGCTAGAGAGGGTAATGTGTTTAGGTAGTTCATGCCAGCTGAGGGGGGTGAGTGCCATGTAGTGCTGGAGGAAGGTTTGGAGGCTGCAGATTAGGTTAAGTTTGTTTTAGGTGCTTTTTATTTTGTGTTTGGTGGAAGTGTTGACATTTGTGAATATTGTTGAGATACACAGGAGACTAAAAAGGAGAAGGGAGGTGGCAGGTAGTTTTTTACTATTATCACTTAGCATATGCTTTGCTCTGTAAAGTCTTTTTGACTGCAGTGTCAGTGTGCAGAGCAAATTTTAACTTGTTATCAATGATAACTCTTAATCATTTTATCTTGGTGATGTTTTCAGTTTTTGTGTTGTTTGAAGAGATAATGTCAAGGTCAGTGCTGTTTTGATTTATGTTTTTGTGAAGGAATAGAATTTGCTTTTATTGAGGTTTAAGAGCAATTGATCTTTATTTATCTGGTTTTCTACAGAGGTGAAACTTCTTGTATGATGATTTGTAAAGAGGGAAGATTTGAGAGTGAGCAAACTAAGGTGGAGTCATCAGCATATAGTGTTATGGTGGCAAGTTTTGATTCCTTGTGCATGTCATTAATGAAGATAGTGAAAAGTATTGGCCCAAGTATGGGGTCTTGGGGGACTCCTGTAGTAATTGGAAAGAAGCGGGAGTGGGAGTTATTTCATTTTGTGGACTGGGTGTGATAGCAGGTGAACCAGCTAGGTGATGGAGTTGTGAGGCCTATAAGATTTAGTCTTTGTAGGAGTAGTTGATGTGAGACTGTGTCAAAGGCTTTTGATAAGTCCAAGAAAATGCTGGAGGCAAAATTACATGAGTTTTTCTTCAATTATTAGTGCCACAGAAAAGTGGTGGGGCAGTTTTACTGCTGTTGTAGGGTTGAAAGCCATGTTGGGTAGGAGAAAGTAATTGGTTTTCAAGTACTTTGGAGAGGCGAGAAAAGATTGTTATAGGGCGATGGTTTGGTAGTTCAGTGGATGCGCCACATTTGTGTAATGGGATTATGAAGAAAGCTTTCTATAGGGTTGGGATGTAGTTTTCTGTAATGGATATATTAATTAAGGGTAGACAAAGAGCAGCAAACTGTTTCAGCGGCTATACTGAGATATTTGGATGGCAGGGTTTCATGAACTAATGCTGTACATTTCAGTTTTTAATGTATTTTTGATGGTATTTGTCAGGATGGTTCTTAGATTGAGTTAGGGTGCATGGCAGTGGCCAGGGGTGCTTAAGTTGGGGTGAGTATTGGTTGTCACTCTATGAGTTTGGTAGAGTACTGGATATGAAGTGCTTGTTGAATTTGCCTGCAATGTCATGGCTGGTTTCAGACAAGGAAGGATTTGGGATGGGTTTTCTACTTGGTTTTAAGAAGTTTTTTTTTAAAATTTTGCCAAAATCTTTTGGGTTTTTTGTATGTGTGGTTTGGTTTGTGGAAAATAAGTTGTTTTTATCATAATGAACTTGTGCCTTTGTGCAGTTTCTGAGAAAGCAATATGTATCTAAATAGGACTGAGTCCTAGTTTTTGGCCATTGTTTCCAGGTGTTCTCTGCCTCAAATGAGTTTTTTGATGCGTTAGCCATGGGGCAGAATTTATTTTTATTGTTTTATGTCTCAGTGGGGCTTGTTAGTTTAGTATGGTTAAGAAGAAGTAATTTAAGTGACAGACAACTTCATTTAGAGGCAGTTATTTGATGGGTTCCCAGTCACACTGTTTAAGTGTGTCATTAAAGGTGGAGGTGAAGTATAGAGGTTTAGGGGATTTGTGGTATTCTCTGTCATTTTTAATTTCTCCAAGTATTTTGGGTTTCTAATTCCATGACGGGAATGGACCCCATTCCTAAGTCAAAGTATGATTCAAGTTCATGAAATTAGTTATGTTTCACTCTTTGATGTTAGCCAAAAGTGCTCTTCGCAGCACCCGCGATGTGCCCAGTAATGACTCCCTCTGTAATCCGTATGGTGTTACATGAATTGTTAACATATCTAAATTACATTGGGAATTCTTTTTTATAAGACCAGTTGCTCCTACTACTATTGGAACTGTCTGGGTATCTTTCTTCCACATGGCTCTCATTTCTGCCTGCAGATCGGGATATTTTATGACTTTGTGTCTCTCTGTACGCAAGACACTGTAGTAACTAGGTGTGGCTATTTCAATGATCAATGCTACTTTTGTCTTCTTTTCTTGGACCACTATATCTGGTTTTCTAGCATCTATCTTTTGGACTGTTGGTATTAGGTGATCGCAAGTGATGTAAACGTCATAATTTTCTATGATTCTCTGTGGCTCATGTTTCCAGTTTTTCAGCCACTTCGATACCATAATGTTTGCACAATCTCCAGTGTAACAATCTCGCCACATTATTATGCCTTTCAGTATACAGTCCCTCTGCCATTAGAGAGTTGCACCCAGCAATAAGGTGTGTGACTGTTTCCAATTCAGTTCCACAAAACCTACATATGTCTGTTTCTCCCATATGTTCAATGGACTGAGTAAACCAGCATGTATGTAGCCCACTATCTTGGGCTGCCAATATTAACCTTTCATTTCTTGATGTAAATTCACCTCTCCTTAACCATTCCTGCATTTGTTCTTGATCAACATGAGGTTCTTCCAGAAGTTTTCTATACTTGCAACTATATTTATGTTTTTTCCACATTTCTTGCCTTCTCATCTGGTCCTTCACCTTATATTCTTTCTTTTGTTTTTTAGCACATTCAGTCGCTGTCTGGTTTTTATCCACTTCTGGTTTGATTTCCATTCCTGCTTGACATTGATATGCTTCTGCTAAATTAAGCATCTTAGATTTATTCTCCTCATGTTTCAAAACTTTTGCTGTTGATGTAGGTGGGGTGATGATAACTGACAGAGTCTGGGACGGTGCTGGCTAGTTTAATTTTTTCAGGGTTGGTTGAGACTATGCAGTCTAGTATGGATTTTTAATACTTTGTCAATTTATGTTGCTTGTTGGATCATTTGAGTAAAATGATAGAGATTAATATTACAGGGAGTAGAGTTAGGTTTGTTAGAGGTCCAATCTATGTTAAACGCACAGAGCAGGGTGATTTCTTGGATGAAAATTGATGTTAAGTAGCTAAGTATGTTTTGGGTGGTCTTGGCAATTTTGGGACAGTAGGATGTAGATGAAAGCAAGGATTATATATTTCTGATTGTTTAGGTGGAGTTTTGCTATTAGTATTAATTCATTACTGTATTGTGGTATAGTTGGTGGTTTATGGTGGTTATAAGGAGTCTTGCAAGATGATGGCCATGTCCTCAGCCTGTTCATCTCTGCAGTCTTTCCTAATGATGGTGAAACCATGAGGAATAATTTTTCATCTTTAACTTCAGATCTTAATCAGGTTTCAGTGATAACTAGGATGTGGGGTTGATGCATGAAGGTCAGATATCTTATTGCAGATGTTGTGGGCTTTGAGATTATATATTTGTAGGTTGGAATAAAAAACTGGTGTTTGTTGTGCTTTAGAGGATTGCTAATGAGAAGTTTGGGTAGGTTGGGTGTTGGGTTTGTTTAGGTGAGGCCAGTGTTGGGCCAGGGTTGAGGTGTATGTCTCAGCTGTCTATTAGTTTATTGGGGAGAGTGGTGGAGTGTTTGAGGTTATGGTTTTGCGTGATTCCTAAGTAAGCCAAAATGTAGGATATTGATGGGTAGGAAGGAAATGAATTCATATTAGATTCTGAGGGGATGGGCACATTAAATAAAGAGCCTTTATATCTGTAGAAATAAAACAAATAAATGGAAAGAGTAAGTAATATCTGTAACATTCATCAACAGAGACAGGAATGACTACCCCATAACACGTAGAAATTCAGATTCCTTTGGGTAAAGTAATAAATATTGTATAATTGGCATGCAGTTTGACCTACAATGGCATTATAGTCAAGACTTCACTCAGTTTAGTCATACACATGTTGTATATGATAAAGCCCTGTCCAAGGTGCTGAAAGTGAAGTTTGAACAGCATCTCTGCTGTCTGCAGGAGCTGGATGAGGTATTGGAGAAAGTGATTGTTGCTGGCTCACCCATCCAGGAAGTGGAGTGGCAACTCTCGCTTAACACTTGGATGACACATAGCAGGAGGAGTGGGTGTTAAATATGTGGAGCACAGGCCTAGGAAGCATATGTTGCCATAATGCAAGAAAGAACATATCACATAGTTCTGCATGTGGGGGTACACACCTGCCAGCAGCAACAGCATGTAGTAGAGCTCAAAGAACCACCATTAGGAGGGGTATGTTCCACTGGAAGAAGGGAAACCGCCCCGCATGACCAACATTTGGTTCATTCCTTATACCATAATCTATATGACAGGGAACAAATGGGCTGTTTGTGCCACCTAGGTAGGAATGAAGAAGTTGGAGGCCTCTCACCTTGTTGTAGAATGTTCATCTCTCACCAAGGCAAAATAAATTAGCTGACTTGGTACAGGTAGAGGAGCCATTGGTCTGAGTCCTGTGAGGGTGCATAAATAAAGGTTACATCACTGTGGAAATTTTGTGGGGATGAAGCACAACTAGCTTCTCAATATTCCTGTAGTAAAAATGTGGTGGTGCTGGGAGGGAGAACTACAGCAATGTTGCATATTCTTATAAATCTTATAAAATGGGTGTGTTGATTGTGGCAAACTATGACACCTATGAGGACTGAATTCCACCATTGCCACCAAGTATTTCATGAATAGGGACATGGTTGGGTTCCCATGCTGCCAACTAGATATTTTTTGGAATGGTGGCATGCACTGCCACCAAATATGAAGAAAAGGTCCTAGTTGTCACCAGTGATGTAGTTTCTTGAGTTATATCACTGGTATCTAGCAAGATAAAATAAAGAAAGTGCACACAAGTCTAATTGTCCACAAGACACTAGTGTCCTTACACAAGTCTAACTCAATAATCAAGTCAAAAATGCAAATTGGCCCCAATAGCATAAACAGTATATGCACTGCTGGCCTGAGTATGAGCCTTCAACATCAATCAACAGATTGGACCACACACAGGAACTTCAGTGGCCTTTTCTTTACCTTTCTCACTCTCTCTCTTGCTGTCTCTGTGTGGAACATAGCATTTTCTGCTTCCTAACCCCTCCCCAGTGGCAGGCTTTTATCCAAGTTACTATTTTCACACACACATACACACACACACACACACACACACACACACACACACACACACACACACACACACACACACTTATAAAATTCCCAGAGAACACTTAGGGAATTTGTCTATTTTCTCACAGCTTTCTTCCTGGTATGGTAGTACTTTCACCACACTGGTTGGCCAGAGACCCCCAGGTTGCTCTTGCTCCTCATTAAGGTAAATACAAAATAACCCACCTTAACATTTTCCCCTGTTTGTAGGCCCAAATCATTTAGATAAGGTGGAGAGGAGGAACCACAGCCTGTTAACCTATATTAATGATAACCTTCATTGCAAAGTGAAAACTTTCCTCTCAGATAACAAATGTCAATAATCCATGTATGATAAAATGACCATCTACAACAGCTTAAAAGTTGATAAATAAATTCATGAAACCAGTGCTTCATCATCATCAATCCCCTTTTTCCTATTTTCTACATGGGATTGGCATGTTTGTATCAGGTCTATATTACAAGATTGAATGTTTAGGTGATCGAACACCTAAACATCGAACTTGTAATATCGAAAGCAAAAAATGGCAAATGGCCGATTTAACGCAGGGAAAGATTTCCCTTGGCCGTTCACAGGATTTCCTGTTTTGTCTACCGAAGAGTGATCTCAGAGTTGCTATATTTAGTTAGTGGGAGTGTGGGGGGCACAGCCCCCCCCCACTTAGTTTGGGTGTAAAGTTATTTTTTATTTTCATGGCCAACAGACATCTTTCCCTGCAAGATTCAATGTTTTTAGGTTTGATATTACAAGTTCAATGTTTAGATGTCAGATCACCTAAACATTCAATCTTGTAATATAGACCCATTTGTATCAACTGTCTCCATCTCTCTCTGTTCAATGTCACTGTTCTACCTTCTTAGGCAGTCGTGCCTGACTGTCGCAGGTCTTTTCTCACACAATACACCCATCTCTTTACTGGATGCCCTTGCTTCCTCTTGTCTTCTTCCTTTTTGTCCCAAATCTTCTTCACCAGATTGTCTTCTGTTTTTCTGGACATATGCCTAAACCATCGCAATCTGTTCTCTTTGACCTTCTCTGCAATTGGAGATACTTTGGCTTCTACTATGATGTTCTGAATTCTTCATCTGTCCCAGACTGTGCATCCTACCACCCATCTCTGGCACTTCATTTCCATCACCTCTGGCTTCATCAACTGCTCTGCCTTTACTGCCCAGGTTTCTGCACCATACAATAGTAGTGGTTGCACCACTGTTTTGAACACCTTACTTTTCAGCTTCTTTGGCATTTTTGTGTCATACACTATTCCTTCCACTCTGTGCCAGATGGCTGCAGTCACATACAGTTATGTATATGACCCTACATGGCATCAGCATTGCCATCACATGACACACAACACCACATCATGCCAGTGGGACAGAATGATAACTGTCAATGAAAACACACAGGAAATGACATGTCCTTAGGTTGTTATGTTAGAGCTGCCAGTTTGAATCTCGTGCTGTTCAACTGTGCTCAAATATGTAAAAGATCATCTTTAATATTAAAAAATGTAGATGTTGATTATCTGATGTTCTTCAGCAGTGAATTTTCTAGATCCTGATCTGAGCAATGTATATCCCTGTTATTTGAAGACTACATCATTTACAGTTGCTCTTTCCTTTTTTCAGGTGAAACAGAAAAGCAGAATAGTTAAGCAACATACTTCTCTCTCCCTTCACTGCTTCTCAAGCCTGTGCATCCACTCAATGCACAGGGTTCAATTACAGGTCCAGTCTTCATCACCTGAAAGAAGAAAAGAGCAACGATAACTGATGTAGTCCTCAAATAATAGGGACATACATTGCTCAAATCAGGTTCTAGGAAACATACTCCTGAAGAGCATCAGATAATCAACATCTACATTTTTAATGATACAAATGAGCTTTTACATGTCTGAGCACAGTTGTACAACATGCAATTCAAATCTGCAGCTTTAACATACATCCAAGCTCTAATTTTGAGACCTACCTACCTAGATAATAAATCTTGACTAAGAGGTCATCTTGTGAATGGTGTGAAAAGACTATTTGTGTCATCACCTGGTTGGGGAATGGGCTACTAATACAGATCATGGCTTAGAATTTCAAAAAATGAACACCTATTGGTCATGTAGGTAAATACTTAGCAAGAATGAATTCATGTCAGCACTGTCATTACAACCATTAACAGCAATGGAAAACCTTCATTCCTCAGACAATGGATCAGTGTCATGTATCATAGAGCTTCTGGTACACAGACATAAAAGGTGCTGTACATCAGGGACACAGTAAGGTATGTGGGAGGACTATGTCCTTGGCAAAGTGTACATCACAAAGCAAATGCATACATCAATGCATCTCCCTGTTCTGCATTTCAGCTGAAACTCTAACCATCTGATTCCCTCAAAAAATAAAGATGAAGTGGTTGTTGAAGTGAATTTAATAATGAATGAATGATAAAACACTTGGTAGCACTTTTGAAAATAACATATTTCACAAAATGTTGTAAGACATATAACAGTCTGTAGCAAGCTTTACTAAACTTGCACTTAAAGAGCTGCTGTTAACAGTCCATTACATTTTATGAACATATTCATAGGAATTCAACAAATAAAAAAAGTTATTTGTAACCATGCACAAAATAAACTTTCATATCAATATGCGGTTATGTAGAGAATATTCTACTATGTGTGAAATAAAGCTAGATCATTTTATGATATGTTTCCCCGTGTGGATTTGAGCCCACACCATGCCAAAACACAGGCATACTAGCCAGTTTTCTTACAGACCAAGCTAGAAGGCAGCACATATTTCTTCTGAACAAACAGATTCTGTTTGTGTTAATTCATATTTCTTTGGATAACAGATGAATATGGAAACTTCCGACATTTATTGCCCATTATAATCTAAAGAAATAATCAAAACAAAACCAATAACGTGTAATATGTCATACAAGCATTCCTCTTGGCTTAAACAAATAGGACTGTATTAAGAATGTTCACTTTATTAAGAGAAAGTAAGTAAATAAGTTATTTATGAGTTACTATTCAGACTTATGCAGCTAGAATAGGCAATACAATTCTGCTATAAAGGATAACGGCAAAATGCATAGTCATCAGTGGCCTTGGTGCTATAGGCATCAGTGATACATGATTACAGTGGATGTGTGAAATGATGTTATAACTTGGAAAACAGATGTACATCTACAAAGTTCAAAATCATGTATATTATAAACATTATTAAATGAAATAGCATGAGAATTGAACCCATACTTATATAAAGAGCAGTCACCATGTCTTCTTAATTTTCCAGATGAGCTAATTGTCAGAAAAGCTAAGTAGTGGTTACAAAAGCCATGTATCTGATATGTTTCGGACACAGCTATATCTCTAAAGTCAGTAGGAATACTCAGCTATATGTAGGATCATGACACTTGCTGTAGGGATCCCCTGGCTGTCTCCACTCCTCAGTGATCCTCCAATGAAGCTCCTATGTGTCACTTCAATGCAGGTTATCATAGTAGTGTCAAACCTGCACTATAGTCAGATAGATCCCTGTAAGTCATCAATGCTGTCTTGTACTCCAGTGCCAGATATCTAACATCATGAAGTTCCTTGGCCTGGCTCTCATCCGATGCTCCACTCCAGTGTAGATGGTCAGCATCTTTGTGGTGTCATCCTTGCTCCAGTTGGGTGCCCAGACACATCAAAGCCTCCTGGAACTAGCCATCTCATTACTTCAATGGACAAAGTAGTATAAATGAAAAAATGGAAAAATGCTGAGTGAGGTCCCACTCAGTTTGCATGTAGTAATGGTCTGATCTGTAAATGCATTAGAATCAATATTTAAAAGTGGCACAAGTCATGTAATCAGATCTTTGGAAGATAACAGGCACATGGTATAGATGCTACCATTTATCGATACCTATTGGGTACTTGAGAGGAACACATATCTGCTATGCTGAGCTATTGGTTAATGTGCTGAATTTCAAGAAGTTACGTGGAGGTGTGCAAATGAGAATTCTAAAACTTAGAATTATAATGAACCTTATTAATTATGTATGGCGTGAATAGTATGGGTGCACATTAGGTTCTCTCACTTTCAGTGATACCTGAGTCATAGGTAGCTGATAAGGAAAATTGCCACCTGCTATCATATCTGTTTTGGGGAATATTACCTCTGTTAACATTACTCATTCTCAAATGCACCTATTTAGAGTCATTATTACTGAAAATGTTGAAAATTTGTGCTTTAAGACAAATACTTATAGCTTACTGAAGTTCTGTCTGATTTACCTTTAAGCAAACAGGTGTTGCCACCTGCATTAAGGACATGCATACATTTCCCATATATAGTTGCACAGACAAATTTACATAGCAAAAGTGAACAATCCATAAAGACAAGTTTATAGATCATGTGTATGTCTTATAGATAACTCCAGTTTCTTTGTGGTGTATGTAAGAAAACATCTAGATTCTTACAGTATCCATATGCACTATGTCCTTTTGCTGTTATGGATATTTGTCATTGATGGTTCTTAACACAAGTATTGTAACTACGGATTCAATATAAAAGGAGCCATACACTCAGTGGTCTGCTTATGGATACTGAAGTTTTCTGATGCTTTCTATAAGTTGATTAAATGGTAATTCGTATAGTATTTTAATATAAACTGTATGCAGGCTCCTGTGGCATGATGCTGTGGTCTTTGGACTTGCATTCAACCGATATATAGCATAACGGGTTTGAATCCCACCGACAGCATCTAAAAGTATCACAACATGTGCTGACTTTAAAAGTGTTAGGTATGCAGACATTGGTGTTACTTCCTATATGTTACATTAGTATTTGTCACAGTCACTGTTTTATAGACTTTGGAATTGCACAGGAATGTATACTGTTTACGGTGACATAACCTGTCCATATAATCATCTACATAACTGGACCCCCACAGGAATATGATCATGTGCCTTTCACATAGCAAACAGAACTAAGGGCGACAATTTCTCCTTACAGGAAAATGACATCATACTAGATGTTTAGCAACAGTGTGGACGAAGATAGCTTGGATGTGTAGGGAATACAGTATGGAAGACAGAAGTGTGGGCCAACAACACCAACATTATTAATGCATTTGGAGGTCACAATAGATCCCATGAGGAATGTTGACAATGCCACTCTGACGTGAACCTCCATGCAGTCAACATATTACAATGGTATGACAGATTGAGGGATGACACCAGTTGTGGACCACTATTGACCCTACCTAATGAGATAACAATATTTTTTTCCTTTGTAGATATTTTGAGTGGGGAATGATGCATACTTAGGGGGTGGGATAGAAGCAGGAGTTCCAGGTCATACATGCATGTCTTACTTTGCATGGCATGGATAACTAAATGTTTAATCTGTGCATATTGCTGTTGCATGCATACTCAGGTATTCTCATTTTGGATTTCCAGCAGCAGAACTGAACTGTACAATTGGATCCACAAAGGGTGATGATGATGACTGTAAGTGTAACAACATGTACACATACAACTGCAATACAGACAGAATAGTGCAACAACAATGCGTAACGCTGTCTGCATTCATAGGTCCAGCTACTTCTGGGCATCACCAGGGAAGGGTGTATGACTGTCACAACACCATTACTGTGACCACTACCTATTACTTCCTCAGCCTCATGCCATGGCACTGCTGTTTACTGTCATAATAATATTTCACTAACATTGTATACCACAGGTACATCCAGGATGCCAAATCTGTGCAAGTGCAGGTACAGACAGACCAGGTATGTTACTTCAACAGGTTCACAGTTTTTAGCAATGTGTAGCAGACCTGTGATACATGACACTGATGTCACTAGTTTTCAACATAGGGACATCTGGCCAACAGGTGTAATGCCTGGCACATTTCAGCACCCCGTTACTGTGTTTTTTATGTCATGCTGTCAGTATTAGGTTGCCTGCATGATTGACTATGTTTTCTTTCTGTTTACATTCTCACTACAGGATCACACAACACACAACACACAACACACAAACTGACAACAGTGGGAGTCTTTCTTTTGGTGGTATGCTACTACGTATCTTTCATAATTGTCATTGCTGTAACTCTTATTGTTGTCTTCCATTAATATTATGTCCTTCTACCCATTTCTAGGCCAGACTGCACCATCATCAAGTGCACAAGCAAGTGGTGCGTCCATGTAAAACCTACTGTATGTTTTAATGCTGTTCAAATGGTTCATGCTGGCTATGATGTGATTAATAGCACTGACTTTTTTCCCTGCAATAGTTAAAGTTCATCCCTTTTCTACCACACTGTCTTCCCAGGATGACTTATCAGGTATGTGTTATATTCGCATTAATCACATATGCCATGTGTATTCACTATGCAACCTAATTTTCAACTCCCTGTTATGCAGATTCCATGACCCATATGCAGACAAGATGTAAAGGTAAGTCAGAGAGTTATCTGTAATGTTGCAGTGAGATATATGTGTCATATGTCTTTAATGTAATCCAGCATGTGATGTGAGCACATTGTCCTGATCTGTGTTATCTGTCTCTTCTTTTAGCATATAATATATCTGTATCCTCCATTAGCCCACCCAGTGATCACAATGTGGGATCAGATGTGTCTCAGTATGAGAGCATGGCCCCTGGAACACAGGACAGTGACATGATGATACAATCCAGCCAAGATGGTGACAGTCAGGTGGATGCAACTACAGCCTCAGATGTGGAGGGAAACTTGCAAAGCCATTCTGACAATGAGGGAACATTGGATGGTGCACAGAATGAGGCTGGTGAACAACAAACTCAAGTTGAGGCTGCTGCTGTTGTTGAGAGTTCCTCACAACACATTGATGCTGGCCATCTCAGTAGACATAGAAGTGCAGATGGTGTACAGAGGCAGGTGTGAGAGGGTGTCCGTCTTCTCCTACAGACAAATGAATGTTCCCAGCAACATCATGGATCCGACATCCATGCACATGTCCATGCCATAGCTCATTTTGCACACCGGCTGGGTGTGTTGCTTGAAGGACAGGAGTACAGACATATTCAAAGCTGCAGTGAGATAGGCCTTCTGCCATTTGCTGTGCTGTGATATTGGAAAAAGGTAAGTGGGTAAGTGCTTATTTTCAACTGTTTTCTGCACATCTGTTTTGCTGCATATCTGTTTAATCTGTGCAACTGCTTTTTAGTCTCATTTTGTTGTCTGTAAGAGCTGAATACCTGTTACTGTTTGTGACCTTTAGAGCTTGTAGTGAAATCTTTTATCTAGAGAGGCCTAGCTGTTTCTTTGTGGGAGAGAGAGAATCAGTGTGGTACTAGAAGCATTCCTGCAACACTGTGTTATTTTGATTGGATAATTTGCCTGGTTTCTGTTTCTCTGCCTTTAATAGCCAGTGTTTTAAACCAGTTTGTACTTGTTTAGCTCAAGCTGTTCAAAGCTGCAGTGCGATAGGCCTTCTGCCATTTGTTTTGCAGTGATATTGGAAAAAGATAAGAGCCTATTTTCAACTATTTTCTGCACTTCTGTTTTACTGCATATATGTTTAATCTGTGCAACTGCTTTTTATCCCACCCACCCGTCAGCTGCTGTTGTGCTCTTAAAACTTGGTGGCTTTGAGTTGCCCACCTCTAGTATAACGTTGATACTGGACAATCCCTCCAGTCACACTATATCAACTCATTCTACTGTTTATAGAGAGAGCTTTGTAAAGGCCCACCCCTTTAGCTTCTCAACCTTGAATTATCTTATTATCTTTGGTCTCCACACTTTGTACTAAAAAAAAAAAAAAAAAAAACTGTACCTAGGGTTGCCACCCCTCCATTTTTTTCGGGACTATCTGGAAATCAAACTGATTCTCTGGTAGTCAGGACAACACTGTACAAACTCCAGTATTCTGTTTCAAAAAGGAAACAGACTATCGGAGTTTGTAAATTGGCTGATTTACTATGCTTTTTTTACAGAAAAGCATAGTAAATCAGCCGAAGGCAGGCAACAGGAATGGAAAAAGGGGGCGTTCCTCGCCAAGTGATGTCATCATGACAGCACAAAATGGGTGGAATGTGGGTGGGGAGGGATGGGTGGGCGTGGTTACTGATGGCATAAGGGGTGTGGCTTTGCTCCAGTTTTAGCCGCGATGAAAGGTGGTAACCCTAACTGTACCTCTTCCTACTTCATTTTACTGCTTGTGTTTAGGAGCTCAACTGCATTTAGTTTGCCGTATTTATTACTGCTTGTTGGTAGCATCATTAAATTGATGACAGTATTCTACTGAATTGCTGCTTTATTTGTGTTGTCTGTTACTGTTGTAATTGTGAGCTACTGTTTTAAAGCAATCTACTTATTAATTACAGTATATTTCACTGCTATCTACTACAATTCATTACCGTTTAACTGCATTTTTCTGCATTTCATTGCTGTTTAACTGTATTTTTTCATACTGTGAGTTCTGTTCTTTTGACTATAAGTGATTAATCTGTGCTTCATTGTGAGATTGTTTTACTGTGTTCTTAACCTTAAAATTGAGTAGCATAGTCTAGATACAGGTCTACTGCATCCAGAGCTTCAGCTGCATGGTTTTTAACCCTTTTTGAGGTATTCCAGCTACAAATTTTCCCATAGTAGCGCTTGTGTTATCAACTAGTAGTACTACTCTTAGACCTTCCTCCCTTTACCCTCTTAGCTCTTTCAGTTTCTGACAAATATTGATGGAAAATTTCCTGTGTTTTCTCCTACCAGTCTGGTTGATATGGGCATCCTGAGACAGTGTAGCAACTGTCTCATGTACATGGACAACCCTCTACTACTGCCACCTAGAAACACAATTTGTGAGATATGAAATTACATCAAGTACCTAGTGTCATTGCTCTCTCCCCCACAAACCAGTATATCTGGCACTGAGAAGGTTGGCAACATGAACACCACACCTCAAATACCTCCCACACCTACACAACACATTCTCACATATGCAGAGGTCCCCAACAAAAGTATACCTAAACAAAAGAGACCTCTGAGGCATAAATACACACAAACTCCATGGCCCACCACACCACACACCACTCATAGTCCACACACATGTATCTCACAGCCACTAAGGCCTAAGCATAAACCCACCATATTTGTCATAGGAAACTCCATTGTGAGACACACAGATGTGCCCCTCACCAGGCTGTATAAGAAGAAAGCCACAGTTAGTTGTTTGTCAGGTGCCAGAATGCACCATATCACCAATGCACTCAAGTCTCTCAACAGGTACTATTATGACTCTGTCATAGTCCATGTTGGAGTGAATGACTTGAGATGCACCTCCCTGGACTATATGAAGAGAAACATGATTGAGCTCACTGAGTATGTGTCCCAGGCAGTTATGCTCCTAGCCTTAAGCGGCATTCTACCATCACCCAGAATGATACCTCAATACAAACAGAAAATGACTGACTTTAACAATTGGCTTAGTGTCTGCTGTCATTCCAAGGGGATCCAGTAGCTGACAGCCTAGGATGACATGATTGACAAACCACAATGCTTTGCCAGAGATGGCCTGTATCTGTCTCCCTTGGGCTTCAGGCTCCTGGCAAAGGCTTTTGCCTCCCCATAGTCCCTTTTTAGGCAATGCCATAATGTCAAAACTACCAACATGAAAATTTCATCAAAACGTAAATTAAAGGTCATGCTGCTAAACGCTAGGAGTCTAAACATGAAACTGCACTCATTGCAAGCATTCTTAACCCTGGAAGAAGCTGACATTTGTGCAGTCAAACAAACCTGGTTCAGAGCTGCGAAAAGCACTCCACCCATACCAGGTTACTCATCCTATCATTCATCCAGACCCAAAACCATGGGCAGCAAAACAAAAGGAGGTGGAGTTGCAATATATATAAAAGACATACACACCTCTAGGCTGATTAAGCAGTATGATGCACAGGAAACACTCTAGGTGCAGTTAACAATTGACAAGACCCCTATTCAAACCATAGCTAGCTATAGGCCTCCAACTCTGACTCAAGATACCCACTCCACCTATCTGGACCTCTTTGATTCTATCAAGATTCAACCCTTTACCCTGATTCTGAGTGACTTTAACTATCCAGCCATAGATTGGAAAGGAATACTCATGCCAGAATGCAAATGCCCAGAGATTCCTTGACTTTGTCAGTGCAAATGCATTGGACCAGTTGGTTGACACCCCCACTAGAGGTGAAAATATCTTGGACTTGGTATTAACCAACATGAGTAACCACTGCAGCAACCCTACAGTGTCATTATCACTGGTAAGATCCGACCACAAAGCAGTCACTTTTGAAGTCACCATCTCCCCCGACCCCCACCCCCCATTCAGCTAGGGTCAAACAAAAAAACTTCTCCAAAGCTGAGGGAAGGTATAAACAGCTTCACAGCCCCCGTCCCTCCATAGGAACTGGCACATATATTCAAACCTACACCAAAGTACTATATGAGCATTTATATAGCTGCATAGAATCAAGACTACCAGACAGGGCAAAATCATCCTCCACAAGGAAGAGTAAACCTGTCTGGTGGACATCTGCAATAAATAAGCTCTATAATAAAAGGAAAAAATTGCTGTCCAGGACCAAGAAGGAGCAGGTGCATAATTGGAAGCAATCTCTCCTTAGCATGAATAAGCAAATAAGAGCATTACTGAAATCCTCCAAAGCAAACTTTGAGTCCAAACTGAGCATGTCTACTAAAGACAGTCATAAGACCTTCTTCACATATGTCCGCAATCTCAAGGGAAGCATCCAGATCTGCTCAAAACTGGTGGTCAAGGACACCACATATATAAATGCCATAGATATAGACAACCTGCTGGCAGACAGGATAATTGAAAATTTCACTCCTCTGTCCTCCCCATTAGTAAAAAAGGACATCCCCAGTACCTGCCCCCCTCCCCTTATCTCTAGGGAGCAAGTCATCACTGCCTTCTCAAAGGCAGAAAATATAGCCTGCATGGGACCTGATAACACCCCAGGCTGCATCCTACATGAATTCAGGCAGGAACTTGCAGCACCATTAGTTACCCTATTCAACTAAAGCCTGAATACTGGCCTTGTCCCAGATGAGTGGAGGATAGCTACTGCCATCCCTTTGCACAAAAGTGGAGCATCCACCGATCCAGGAAATTATACACCCATCAGCCTAACTAGCCTGATCTGCAAGGCCATGGAGCAGATTATCATGGACCTCATTAACAAGGACACTGGCAACCTCCAGACATTTGATCCCACACAGTTTGGTTTTGTCAAAGGGAGGCCATGCCTGTTAAAGTTGGTCGACTTCTTTGAGACAGTCACCAAGGCCATAGATGAGGGGAAGACAGTGCACACCACCTACCTTGACCTGGCCAAAGCCTTCAATACTATTCTCCACTCAGGTAAAATAGATAAACTTTCTCAACTAGGCATCAATCCATATGTTGCTAGATGGGTAGCAAGCTGGCTCACTGATAGAACCCACTTAGTCAAAATAAGGGAAGCCACCTCAAGTAGTTGACCTGTAACAAGCAGTGTACCCCAGGGATCGGTCTTGGGGCCTCAGTTGTTTGGGCTATACTTCTCAGAGGTGCAGGCCAAATCTTGTGGGCTATAGCTGACCAAGTTGGCAGATGACTGTAAGCTGGGTGCTGTCATCAATTCCCCTAGTGGTGAGGACATTCTCCAAGAGGGTCTCACCCAAACAAATGAGTGGTGCCAGAATCATGGCCTGAAACTGAATGCCAAAAAATGCATCATCATCCCTTTTGAGGAGAGTGATGTCCCCACAAATTATATCATTGATAATAAGGTACTAAGCATGCAATCAGTTGTGAGGGACTTGGGTACCCAGGTTGATAGCAAACTGACTTTTGACCACCATATTGCCTCCATTGTACAGAAATCTTTCTACATGGTCCACCTCATTAGTAAGGGTATCTCATCCAGGGACAAGGTGGTCATAACATCCCTGTATTCTTCTCTTATAAGACCCATTATTGAGTACAATGCCCCTTTCGGCATGTACCTCATAAAGCACATGCAGCAGCTGGAGAGATCACAGAGGTTCCTCGCATGGAGAATCAAGAGCCTCAAACATCTACCCTACACAGATAGGCTAAAAGCCCTGTCCCTCTACTCAGTCTCCTACATCCTCCTCAGAGATGACCTCTGTTTGGCATACAAAGCAATCTCAGCCCCTGCCCTGATGGGACTGCTGCATATCCGCAAGTCAAGCTCTGCTTGAGTAACCCTCAAGCATGACCTCATCCTGGTCTGTGACATCAATAGGAATTGTTGACGGGACAGATTTGCCTCCCAGAGACTCCCCCTTTTGTTGAATAGACTCCCTCTCCATGTAAAGCAGACTACCTCATTAAATCTTTTTAAGCACAACCTGGATAACTGGATGGGGAACAGAAAATACACCTTTGGGATTCCACCTGTGTCCCTGCTGGATAGTGGCATAGGGTATTGACTTGTTGAAACATGGGCTAAATTCTTGGCTAGGTTTGTAAGGGCCTCAGGGCCAATAGCCTAGTAACTTCCTATGATCCTATACAATGGTGTCATTGGCTGCTCAGAATGTAAATATACTATCTGTGGCATGGTTAGTAGAATCCCTGTCCTCTGTAATCCTACAGCAGTACCATAATGCAAGCAGGGTTATGAATGGCCTGATTGTTCTTAGCCAATTGCCACATGGGAGAGGCAGGCCCCGTCTCAGCAGAACCATCTTGCCCATTGGGCATCAGTGTCTGTTTTTCAACATGTGCACACTGCCACTGCTGTTCTATCTACTGTGAGCCCGGCAGTCATGACCAGACAGTCAAGTCAAAGTCATTAAAACTGAAAAGAGAAACCACATAAAGAAAGCTAGTAAACTGTACATTCACTGGAGGCTGTAAGATAGTGAAAAAACACAATACACTGCGCTAAATAAAGATAAGCACTTTCATTCATTAATTCTCTTGAACTTCTTCAGAGCTTCAGTGGAAACTAAAAAATAAACTCCAAATGAAGCCATGTAACTACAAACACTTAACTGATCAGTGAATTCATATTCTTAAAGAAACTCTAATATACATAATCCTATACAAGACATATCTATGCTATAATATTTATGAATGCTTAAAATAGCAAATGCTTCTTAAATTGTCATAAAAGATACCACTTACAAAAGGTAAAAAATCACATTTTTAAGAGACATTTAATACTGATTGCAGTCATGCTTCTAAACTCCACATGTTGGTGTCACCCCATTGTCACCCCATTGTAGTGTTTTCATACATGGTAGGTGTAGAGCAGTCGGTGATTTGAGCCATCAGCAAGGATGCCCTAGACTGTGTTAGAGTAACGCAGACAGTTGATTCACACTGTCTGGTAGTGTCATTCCCATGGCGATGATGATCGCTGTGCAGAAGACTGATGATGTCATTAGTCTGTGTTTGTTGACATGTCTGATTACATGTGAATCCAAAAGTTTTAGTAAACATAGCTGACTCAATTTATTGTATTACTTCATCCATACTTTTAGTAATATTTTAGCTTGTAGTATTAACAACTCTGCGTTATGCCCTGCATTGTTGAAATGTTTACAGGTTTTTATAGCGGGAGAGATAGGAATGTATTGCCCTGAAGTGTGTCCCTTATTGTGTGCCATACACTGATATAACACTCTGAGTATGTATGCATACCTGTGTCAGTTGTACCCTGAGTCAATGATCCCTATTGTAATAGATTTGTATATGTTCATAATGTTATGTGTTATGATTATGGTGTTATATCTGATGGTCAGTGTGTGTACATTCTACTGGGTAATTGCCATTAGGTGGTGGGGCAATATCTGAACATCAATTTTTAATCTGTGTACTCATGTACATGTGGCTTGTAATGACTGAAAGTTGCGGGTTAGACACTGTTTTGCTGCCTGGACCTGTACTTATGGTAGCCCCCTACATTGCCTACACCTGTCCTTCTGCCCTGTATGTCCTCCTACTTTTCCTCTGATACCTGTGGAATGTCTTCTTCAGACATCTGAGGTTCTAGGGGTATTTCAACCACACCTGCATCTGGAATACTACCATGTGTTTTCATTAGCATGTTGTACAGCATGGTGCACACTATAGACATCTGTGCTGTCTTCTTAAATGTGTATTGCAGTGCACCCCATGATGTGTCCAAACACCTGAACCTAGCTTTCCATACACTGAACACATGCTCTGTGGTGTTTCTGGTTGTTGCATGTGCTCGATTGTTGGCCTGTTCTGCAGGGCTGGATGGTTCACAGTATGGGGTCATTAGTGGGGATAACCACTGTCACCAGTTGTTGGGAGTAAACACACATTTAGTCAGTACAGATATTGTTGAGAGGGGAATGCTTAGTTTACATCCTAGCTGTGTTACAGTTCTTACCCAGTAGCAGTCCCATAGTATTTCACCTTGCTGAAATGTAGCCCTCAGTCCACTTTCCCTCCAACTGGCAGCATCATCGACACATTCAGGGTGTATTGTCATGATGTTTGTTATGCTGCCATCTGCTGCACACACAGACTGGCAGTTGATGGATGACTAGCCCATTGTATTTATATATCAGTCTGCTTCAGGATGTACTGGTGTCTTGATAGGTATTTGTGTGCAATCTATTGCACAGAGTACATGGGGGGAAGTTTGAAATGCTGTAAAACAGGTGCATTACAATTCTCTGCTCCATGGGGGTGGATGGAAAGTGGATATAGTCATCCACATTGCTGTCAGGATACAGCCATCAGCTGTCTGTGACACTCCCACAGCATTCCACATGTGCCTCTGAAATGTCCCAGATGCAGCACCAGTTTTCTGTGTAACCAGTGTATGTTGATTATTTGCTGGTCTGAGAACAGCTTTAGTTGCAGTCTTGTTCTGACTCTAGCTGGCTGCCTTCTAGGGTGCACAGCCTCATTTATGCCTTGTATCACTGCAGCCTGCTACAATTCATTAATTGCAGGTTGCATTTTTCTTTCGTTTTATTCAATATTTTTACAGAATATGGCAGAATATGTACCAGTAGCTTCTGTTCCTTGTGGGCTATATAGCATATGCCAAGGATTTCGGAAACAGTATCGGCATTGCAGTTTGCCTCATTTAAGTTGCATTGGGCATGCTGGATTTGTTTTGGAATCAGACAGGCATGCACAGAATCTGTAATTATCTTAAGCTGAATAGCTAAGTGCTCAGAGTTCTTTCAGCATGTTTTCTGAAATCATGTTATCAGCTGGTGTGCTGAAGTCTTCCTCTATATATATATATATATATATATATATATATATATATATATATATATATATATGTGTGTGTGTGTGTGTGTGTGTGTGTAAGTGTATGTGTTTACATTTATATATATATATATATATATATATATATATATATATATATATATATATTCATCTATATATAATTAAACACTGAACCATCAAACTTGTTTATTGCCAGCAGAAGTGAATGAAAATTTATTTGATCTCTTCTGCCAGTGTTACTCTGTAGGAGGTCACCAATCATCTGGAAGTGGGAATTTGCCCTTTCCCTGCTTTTTGTGCTCTTGGAGTTGGTATATATAATTAGCAAGGATGGTGGGGTGCAGGGGGCAAAACTGATGTTTTGCTGTTCGGTGTTTTTGTACTGCAGTATTTCAAAGTACAGCTGTATATGGGTCTACTTCTAAATTTCAAACTTTCACAAGTTTGAATTTCTTATGGTCAAGACCCTAAAGTCAAACTTGTGAAATTTAGAACCGCTTAAACGGAGATTGCCGTACAGTTCGGAGTGGTATATTTACCATTTTCCTATTTGTAGCGTGATCTCGGAGTTGGAATATTTAATTATTTGTTTTTATTTTTTTATTTATCGTAAGAAATTCAAACTTGTGAAATTTTGAAATGTATGCACATATATACATATACGAATCTAATTTGCATGGTCAAAAGCCAAAATACTCAAATTATATTTTCGTGAGATAAAAATAACGAAAACTAAAATCCTGAACCATGCATTTCTTCCAGAACAAATAAACACTTGCCCAAATCTTCACGAAAACACACCATAGTATCTGAAACTCACCTGGGGGGGGGCTATGCCCCCCACACATCTTCCTGACTATATTTACCAACTCCAGGATCACACTATAGTGGAGAAAAGGGCATATTTCCCCACACTGGGCATTTGCTTACTTGCCATGAGAAAAACTGTGCAGTTCGGAATTTCAATTATTGTTATTTTCATCTCACAGAAATAATGTTCAAGTATATGGGATTTCTACCAAGCAAAGTAGACCCATACATATACATATATAGATAGATACAGTATAGGGAAACTGAATATCATCGAATTCACCTTTTGGTTGATATCCGTTTAGTCAACAAAATTAGTTGACAGGTGTGCAAGTCTGCACAATTCTAGGACAGTGGAAAATATGCCCTTTCCTTGACATTATGTGATCACGGAGTGAATATATGTAATTATCAGGGAGTGATGGGTGCAGGCAGTCTTACCTCCTAGAAAAAACATGTTCTACTTTAATTTTTTGAGTTTATGTTTTGTGTTTGCTAAAATTATTTCTCAGTGTCAATGTTTTCTGGTCAACTTTGTTTACATTGATGTTTTGTGTTTCCATAAATTTAAGTACACCCATATTTATGTGTGTGTGTGTGTGTGTGTGTGTGTGTGTGTGTGTGTGTGTGTGTGTGTGTGTGTGTGTGTGTGTATGTATATATATATATATATATATATATATATATATATATATATATATATATAAAATGTATATTTTTTTCACACACATATAATTTATGGATGTTGTAATTAAAATTGAGATTGTGCCGTCTTGTGGATTTCCCTTTTCCTGAGATAGGGCAGTTTTGGAGTTATATCTATATTTATATCTATCCCCCGGATTCAGCAAGCCCTGCACGGCATGCATGATTAGTGTAAGAGGTAATGTTGGCAATATGGCAGCTGAACCATTCACGTATGTGCCCGTTTGACTTGCATGAGCGCTCTTGCACTAGTCCTGCACGTTCTCAGCCCATGTATGCAAATTACCCCATTTACAGGTGAAAACCATGCAAATGAGGAAAATCTGCTATCCAGGAAGCTGGAATCAGGTTGTGCAGGATTAGCGTAATCTGCATAAATGTACTCGGTTAGTAACCGACTACAGTTCTGTAAAATCCAAAATGGAGACATGACAGCTCCAAATAAAGACTGCATATCATTGAGGAAGCATGCCAATGGCCAGGGATAAGGCAATTGGCACTGCAAACAATAACAAAAAGTAAAAAAATTCAACTTGTATTTTATTTTTGCTGATCTCAGCTGTATAAGCATAGGGCAGAGGTGCACAAACAGGATCTGTAGCAAAATTAGAAAATAAACCTAAAACAAGCATTCTAACTAAAATCAGTATTCTGCCATGCAAGTCAATGGCAGCCAAAAGACAACCTGGCCAGTGAATAGTGGTTGCTAAGGGGGGAGGCTCAGTGTGACACTTGTAACTATGCATTAGCAGGCAATCCTATGCAAATGAGGGGAAGGATAGTGAATCCCAGTTTTCCCCAGCATGTGAGGCAGGTCCCAACAGTGTGAGAGTATGAATAGCTGAGTGCAAGACTAGGAGGTAGGTGAAATCATGGGTGGGTGTGTCAGGCATACTGTAAGGGGATTGGAGCTGTGGCCCGGGTTTGCCCCTAGCTTAGCACAGCTAAGCTAGGGGGGGTGTCTAAACCTGCCTAGCACTCTTGACAAAGTGTAGGCTGGTGTGTGCGCCACACCCCAGGTTTTACAGGAAGAAAAAGGAAGTTAAACCAGGAAATAGCAGCAATGTGCACATTTGAGTACTCTGATTACATGGCATGCCCTCTGGCTTAAACAGAAGAGCAATGGGAAGAGAAAACAGCAGTAGGAAGGTAATCAAGGAGTACTAGCTTAGCTGTCAGGTGAAACATATCGGAACCAGCCAATTACACAGACAGCAGATGAGCCCGGTCTAGAACACTACTATAAAATATGCAAACACCTATCCCTCTGGTTTTTCCTACACTCTACACCACCAGTGTAAACAAGCAGGGAACTTTTAACACTCACAATAGCAACATGTTAGGGGCTGTGATAGCTATCATACAACTTGTGGAAGAGTCTGAGGGTGGTGAGGATGTGAATGCTGCCGACCAACCCACAGTGAGGAGATGGAGAAGAGTGTACAAACTGCCAAGGGCTACATGAACTGGAGATAGTAGAGCACTATAAGGTGGACAGGGACCTCCTACAGCAAATTGTTGAGCTGTGCCAGCCACGCCTCACACACAGAACTAACAGAGGGGAACCCAACCCAGTGGACACCAAGGTATGTGTAGTCCTAAGAATACTAGCTACAGGTATCTTCCAAAGAACAACTGGGGATATGATGGGAATTTCACAGGCATCAGCATCCAGGGTACTCCACCAGTACATGGATGACATGTCAGCACATGTCGGTGAGCACGTATATTTCCCCATCACCCATGAGGCATTGGCCAGCAATATGCGTCTCTTCCACCAAATAGCAGAATACCTTGAGGTAGTGGGTGCAATAGACTGCATGCACATATGCATCAAAGCACCACCCAGTGAGCAGGGTAGGGTCTACATCAACCACAAGGGCTTCCCCTCCATCAACTGCCAGGTTATGTGCGATGCCCAAGGCATAATACTGAACGTGTGTGCTGGCTTCCCTGGAAGCTATCATGATTCCCACATATGGCATCTGACGCAGCTGTACCAGAAATTTGCCAATGGGGACATCCCTTACGGTCACCTAGTGGGGGATGCTGGATATGCACTGGAGCTGTGGCTGATGACACTCATCAGAAATGCACACACACACACATGAACAAGAACTCCATAATGAGGCACACGCACAAACAAGAATCATAATAGAGCATGTGTTTGGGATGCTCAAGTCATGGTTCCAGTGCCTGGACACATCCGGTAGAGCCTTGCAGTACTCACCAACTACATGTACCCAAATAGTCCTTGTATGTGCCATGCTACACAATATGATCCTGCAGAAACAGCTGCAGCAGGAACAGCACAGGGCAGGGCCACACAGCCCCCCCACCATTGCCAAGGCCTGCACAAGCACAGAGTGACTCGGAGGAGAAACAACCTGAGCCTGCTCCAGTAGGCAGAAGGAGGTGTGCCCAGTATGCCCTGGCCCTGGCAAATAGGCAATGCATAGCACATACACTGACATGGGAGGGATCCAGTGAATAACACCTCTCTCTGACTCTCACATAGAGTAAAAGGGATGCCAAACATTACACTACCTGTGCCTAACCATGTGTATGAAGTGCACTATGTGCATCTGACATAGGCAGCCCTGCAGCACCACCCTCAGTACTGGGACACCCACAAATAAGTGACTCACACATGCCAGTCAGGTGGGAGGTCACATACCCAACAACAGTCACAGCCAGCAGGACAGGTGTAGACAAACACAACCAAATGCTGTACTATGGCCTCTGAATGAGGGGTATGGGTAACCTCCCCCCAGGCCCACACAGACAGACTACAGCAGGCCAGGTAGTGGGATGTCAGTTGTGAAGACTAGGAAGTCAGAAACTAATATGTAGGTAATTAAAAGTTAAGAACTGTAGTACACTGGTATGCCTCGAGCCAGCACGATAGGTGAGACTACAGACTGAAATGGAGTACTTGACATACCAGTACAGTCCTAGCAAATGTGTACAAGTGTCAGGTGTGCCCCCCATCCTACGTAGACATATAGTAACAGTCAGGTCCCCCCCCCACTCCTGTGTAGAAATGTAGAAATTGTCAGGTGTGCCCTCCCCCCATCCTACAGAAAAATATAGTAACAGTCAGGTGTGCCCTCCCCAATCCTGTGAAGAAATTTAGAAATAGTCAGGTGCCACCCCCCCTATGCAGAAATGTAGCAACAGTCAATGCCAAATGATCGATGGATAGCCTGCAGACACAGCATGCTACCTGTCGGTGTACAACACAAAGGTCAGCACTGCAGTACAAACTACCTGGACTTGATCCACACATGCAATACAGATGACCATACTGGGCTTGCTCACTCACTTAGAGAAATGAAGGCAATGTCAATCAACAATATATTGAAAGGTCATACTGGCCATGCTCACACACTTAAGCACATGAAAGCCATGTCTGCAAACACCAGTGGACCAGACATATCGGGCAGTTGCAGTTGTTAGTGCAGACACTTGTCAGTGTGCACCACTCATGCCTTGCACACATGGTGGATAGGAATACAGACATATATGTAAGGACAATTTTTTTATTTATTTTTATTTTACATTTGTTGACTGGGCTAGTCTATCTGGATATATGTCCATTTTCAGTAGAGGCCCGGGGAGAAAAGCTCCAATGAGTATTACATGGTTTCAGAAGGTGTTACAAAAGAAGTAATAACAAGTATAAAACTAACAGTAAACAACTAGTAAATGAAATTTTTTTTTTTTTTTTTTTTTTAATCAGGAGATTGCATATTACAATCTGAGAACCAAAAAATACATAAACTACAACCTATGTAAGGTGCTTCACAAAGAACATTACAATACAAAAAATTAATACATAAATTTTATAAGAGGAATGCTGAAGTGTAATGAGAGGTAAAGAAAAGCTGAAAGGAGTGTAGAGAGAGAAAAAATAGGGAAGAAGGAAAGTAAAGAAAAAAGGAGAACAGAGTAAGTCTCGTTATGTTTCCAACAGAGTTTGAGAATAGGCAGTCACCTGTAGAGTTATTAGGACATAGACTTTTTAAAGAAGTACTGTGTAGATGGGTCTAAAAAGTGGGGGAGAGGTCTGGGATCAGATATCTGAAGGTTGATTATAGCATATTTTCCACCAAAGTTGGAGAACAGGCAGTGTGTGTTGAGTTATAGGGTGTAGTAGGGAAAAAAGGCAGAAGACAAGAAAAGAAATAGTATTAGTCTGGGTTACTACAGGGGCATAGCCATTTTGTATTGAGATGCAGTTTTAGATTCCTTTTGAAAAGTGGGAGAGAAGTCAGAGATGAGATATCTGAGGGTAATTTATTCCATATTTTTCCAACAGAGTTTGAGAACAGGCAGTCACCTGCAGAGTTTTTAGATATGGTGGTTTTGATTAACAGTTTGCTTGAAGAGCATAGCTGTTTCTGATTATAGTAAGGTGTGATGTGGCAAGACAGTATTGGAGTTTTGGAGGGTTGGTGCAGGGTTTTGTGGGCTATTATGAGTTGTTGAAGTTTGAGCTGATTAGGAAGTTCTAACCAGCTTAGTTGTTTTAGGTTTAGAGGCAGAGATGTGTTCTAAAAGGGGCTCCTGTAACAAATCTAGCAATATTAGTGTAAGATATTACTAGCTTGTTGAGGTTTTTCTTTGATAGATTGGTGTATATAGGGGAAGCATAGAGTAAAGTAGAGATAAGGTGAGTTCTGGCTAACGTAGTTCTTGCAAGTGGAGTAAGAAAGGGTTTGATTCTGTAGAGGGTTCCTATTTTTTTGTTCACTGATTTTATAGTAATGTTGATATAATTGTCAAAGTTTAGATTGTTGTCGATTGTTATTCCTAGTAATTTTGTGGTAGCATCAGGAGAAATTATAGTACTGTCATTGGATGTGATAGTGAAGTGTAAGGGGATGTGCCTTCAGGTAGGTGTGAAGAGAAGCAGTTTAGTTTTCTTGGGTTTAAGTAGTAGGCAGCGATGTGAGAACCATTGTTCTACAGTGTTAAAGGCGTTTTGGGTAAGAGACTGGAGTTCTGTTTGAGAGGTAGATGTACAGATAATGGTAGAATCATCTGCATATTGAATACAGATAGTATTTGGGATAGCTAATTGCAGGTCGTTGATAAAGATGGAAAAAAGAAGTGGGCCTAAGATGGAGCCTTGTGGCACCCCAAGAGATGGGAAGATGATCAGATAGTGAATTTTTCCAAAGTACTGCCTGCTGTCAGTTTTCAAGGTAAGATTTAAACCAAGTTATGGCAGGAGTATCAAATGAAAGAGAAGTCAGTATGTGCAGAAGTAGTTGGTGGTTCACCATGTCAAAGGCTTTAGATAAGTCGATGAGTGCAGATGAAAGACTATTTTCGTTGCGATTAAAGTTGATGGAGTTTGTAAATGAGAGCAGTGCAGTGGTGGTACTGTGGGAAGGTCTAAAACCATGCTGACAATTGGCTAGTAGGTTGTTTTGTAGAAGGTGGTTTAGCAGTTGTTTATGGATACATTTTTCCAAAATTTTAGCAATGGGGGATAATAGTGCTATAGGACTATAGTTAGAGAAGTCCCTAGAGTTTCCCCCTTTGTGTAGTGGGATGATGTGAGATATCTTCCAGATTGAAGGGATAGTTCCTTCATTAATAGATCTATTTATCAAAATAGAAATGGGATAGGCAATGGCTTTAGCTCCTATTTGCAGGAATTCAGCAGGAAGATTGTCTGCGGAGGGTGGTAGGTTTAAGTTTTTGGAGTAAGGATGAGATAAAGGAAGTAGGAATAGGTAGTAGATGAAATGGGGGGGGTGGATTAGCAAAAGATGGAAGTAGCTTAGAGGTATCTGGAGATAGGTGGCTAGCAAGAGTTTGAATATTGTTTGTGAAGAAAGAGTTGAAAGCATTAGCTGTTTGTGTAGGATTTTCTGGGTTAGAGTCTTGTGGGTCAGGTGTTATAGATTGCCCTGGGGATAGAAGATTATTAATGCTGGTCCAGAATTTTTAGGTTCCTTTTGGATGCTTGTTGTAGATGAAGGTAGTAGTTCTTTTTGTCTGTCAGGATGGCTTTTTTTGTACTATTTCTACATTCTCTAAAGATTTGACGGTCAGCTAGATCCTTAGTGTTACGCCATTTTCCCCAGGATTTGTTTCTGATAGTGATTTTTTGTCTAGTATTGTTGGTCAGCCAGGGGGCAGGTTTGGCTTTGGTCCTGATAGTACGTATTGGTGCGTGCTGGTCAAGAATAGCAAAAAATGTGGAATTGAAGTACTGTACTGCATCATTGAGAGGAAGAAATTTTAGAGGAGACCAGTTACATTGTCTCAGTTCTGTCAGAAAGGATTCTGAGTTAAATTGCTTTTTAGAACGTAATGTTCTGACTGTGTTTTGAAGGATTAGATTGGTTTTATGCCTAATAATGTATGTTAAAGAGTGGTCACTTAGATCGTCTGGAAGGGTGCCAGTTTTATAGGTTTGTTGGGGGGTGTTAGTAAGTATCCAGTCTAAAGTGGTATCCTTGTTATTGTTTTTATTAGTTCTGGTAGGGCAGGTAATTAGTTGTGAGAAGCCATATAGGTTTATGTGGGAGGTGGGGTTTAAGTTGTTACAAGAATTCCAATTAATATTTAAGTCACCTAAGATATATGTTTCTTGTGGGATATTAGTGGAGAGCCAACTGAGGATATTTTCAAGAGCATAAATGTTATTTCCTGGGGGAAGATACATACAAATTATGTATATGGCTTTTCTTTTGTTGACTTGAAGTTTAGAGCAAATTATTTCAGCACTATTGACTATGGGAAGGTTCAGATTTATAGTACTGATTTGTAGCTGGGTTTTATAGAGAATTGCTACACCTCCCCCCTTTTTTATTGAGCGGTCAAGTCTAATAATGTCATACCCAGGTGGGGAGATTTCGTTGTTTTAATGCTAGGTTTTAGCCATGTTTCTGATAGGCAGAGTATGTCAAATTGGTTGACATCTAGCAGGGCATGGACTTGAGAAATTTTGTTGCAAATACTACATATGTTGAGATGGGCTATAGTGAGCGAATTGGTAGATTTGTTAGGTAGAGCAGGCCTAGTTGTGTTATTGTTGTAGTTTCCTATGGTCTGGGTATAGTGTGGGCCAGGGTTTGGATGAATATCACCATCCAATAGTGAGTGGAGGAGTGTTGAGTGCTTAGGTTGTAGAGGTTTCTAAAAGTAGTCAAACCTATGAACCTATGAACCTATCAAATAATTTTCTTGTTTTTTGGTTATGGAATTTAATGTGGGATAGTCTGTGGTATTTGGCTAGTAGGTAGTTGGGCTTGTAAATGAGATTTAGAAAGGTTGCAGAAAAAGGTGTTATAGGTGTAGAGGTGTGTATGGAGGGAAAGTTAAGGGTAGAGTGCAAAGGTATTTCATAGGATGTTAAGATATAGGTAGTTGCTAGAGGAGTTATAAGTGAAATGATAATCAGTATTTGAATTAGAGAAGGGTTCACTGTAGTGTGCATTGTTGAGGAAGTGGGAATTTGAGAGAGACTGAGTGATAATAGTAAGTATATATGAGTTAGAGGAGGAGGAGAGTTGGGTAATTGGTAAGTGAGATGTGTATGATAGGGGTGGGAGTGTTATAGATGATAATTGTTTGATTGGTGTGAGTAAGGAAGGGGTGTGGTTTCTGGAGGGATAAAAGTAGGAGCACTAGGGGTGGGTGGGATTTGGGGGTAGGGTAGGGGAGCAGAGTGAGCCCGAAGGGCGAATGGAGTGGGTAGAGACAAGAGAGCGGAATATAGAGGAAGACAATCAGTGAAGTGGGAGACTCAGCAGGTAAGTCTAAAGGTAGGAGAATGTAGACAATATTCAGAGGATAAAAGCAAGAAAGTCAGAAAGGTAGAGGAGAAGACAATGATAAGGATGCCTTAGGACAAGGAGAGTTAATATATAAGTGAATCCGGGGAAACACACTATAATAAGCCAAAAGTTGTTGGACATGGATGTGTGGAAGAGGGTTACCATGACAAGGAGCCATCCAGGCCTGTCCCACCCAGCACACAGCCAAAGGGCTCCAAACACATGAGGTGCAGATGTCATTCACTGCAGATACTAGCGACCAGTACCTGTCAGCACCACAGACTATGTGGTGCATGTGCCAGCTGTGCAACGTGACTGTACAAGGAAGTAGTCATCTAGTAGCTGTATACACGTACCTGTGACATATGACCCCGTGTGTGGTCACATGTGGCGTGTCACCCCTGGATGAATGGGTTATGGCCTATGCACACACCGCCCTCTCCATAGTGCTATTATGACAAGCCTGCTGAGGTCATCCAATGTCAAATACACCTTTGGGAGAGTTGCATCCCAGTAATCTCCGTGGTATGTCCCATAACTTCATGCTACTGTAGTATTTTAAACTAGTTAGGTAGGAGTTCTAACCCCAGACCTCGCAACTGTGAGTGTGTGTGTTTGTGTGCATGTCTGTCTGACTGTGTAGACAGCACTGCTTTTATGCTACTCACACTCCTTACAATATATATACCCACCTTTGGCAAGGCTGCTGATATCACCCACCTAGAAATACACCTCTGGGAAGGCTGTAGCCCAGTAATCTCCATAGTGCATCCTGTAACTGCATACTGTTGTAGTGTGATACAGTAGTTAGGTAGGAGGCCAAACCCCAGACTTGGCAACTGTGTGTGTGTGTGTGTGTGTGTGTGTGTGTGTGTGTGTGTGTGTGTGTGTGTGTGTGTGTGTGTGTGTCTGTCACAGACTGTGTAGATAGCAATGCTTTGTAGTGTACTCACACTCCTTACAATTCATATAACCACCTTTGGCAAGGCTGCTGATGTCACCCACCTAGAAATACACCTCTGGGAAGGGTGTAGTCCAGTAATCTCCATAGCGCATCCTGTAACTGATTACTGCTGTAGTGTGATAAAGTAGTTAGGTAGGAGTTCGAACTGCAGACTTGGCAACTGTGTGTGTGCAAGTCCGTGCGTGCGTTTGTGTGCATGTCTGTCTGTCACCGATTGTGTAGAGAGTAATGCTTTTTAGTATACTCACACTCCTTACAATTCATATACCCACCTTTGGCAAGGCTGCTGATGTCATCCACCTAAAAATACACCTCTGGGAAGGTTGTAGCCCAGTAATCTATGTAGTGCATCCTGTAACTGCATACTGTTGTAGTGTGATAAAGTAGTTAGGTACGAGGTCCACCCCCAGATTTGGCAATTGTGTGTGTGTGTGTGTGTGTGTGTGTGTGTGTGTGTGTGTGAGTCCATTTGTGTGCTTGTTTGTCTGTCACTGAGTGTGTAGAGAGCAATGCTTTTTAGTGTACTCACACTCCTTCCAATTTATATACCCACCTTTGGCAAGTCTGCTGATGTCACCCACCTAGAAATACACCTCTGGGAAGGGTGTAACCCAGTAATCTCTGTAGCACATCCTGTAACTGCATACTGCTGTAGTGTGATAAAGTCATTAGATAGGAGGTCAAACCCCAGACTTAGCAACTGTGTGTGTGTGTGAGTCCTAGTGTGCATGTCTGTCACTGACTGTGTAGAGAGCAATGCTTTTTAGGCTACTCACATTCCTTACAATTCATATACCAACTTTGGCAAGGCTGCTGATGTCACCCACCTAGAAATACACCCAGCCCAGTAATCCCTGTAGCATGTCCTGTAACTGCGTACTGCTGTAGTGCGAATTAGAACTGTGGTTGGATTCCATCCATATCCATGGCAGTTCTGGTTGTTTTGTGTGTGTCACTGTCTGTGTAGGGAGCAATGCATTTTAGGCTAGTCACACACAGTACATTTCAAATACCCTACTTTGGCAATCCTGAGCATGTCATTCATTGTGAAATACACCTTTGGGAAAAGAGTTATCTAGTAATCCCTGTGATACATCCTATAACAGCTCTGTGCTATAGTGTGATATAGACCTCTGTTAGGGGTTATATACCTACACATGTCGGTTGTGGATGTTTTGTGTGTGTGTCACTGTCTGTGTAGGGAGCAATGCATTTTAGGCTAGTCACTCGCAGTAAATTTTAAATGCCCTACTTTGGCAATCCTGCTGATGTCAGTCATTGTGAAATACAACTTTGGGGAAGAAGTACTCCAGTAATGTTTGTGGCATGTGCTATAACTGCGTAGTGCTGTGTTAACTAATAAACTAGTTAGGTAGGGGTTCTACTCCCAGATGTGACAGGTGTGCATTTGTAACTTGTATCCTGTGTAGAGGTGGGTGTGAGTGTGTGACACCTGTGGCCAATAGGGAGTGGGTTTTGCATATTTCTTATATGGTGGCCCTACACATTGTCCACCATACAGGGATAATAGATGTGAAATGGCTGAGAGGCTGGGGTGCAAAGCCATACCCATATATGTGACATCAAGGCCAGGCAATCACAGTTAGCAACCCCAGTATTACCCAGAGCACACTCTCAACCCATAGGTTCATAGGTTAGTACTAAGCTAACTGCCCTTGCGAGCCATTTTAAGCCTAGCCAATTATCCCTTGTGACACTCAAACTCTGCACCTTGTGTTTGTAAGGCAAACACCTTAACCATTAGGCCACCATCCCAACCCAAATAAACAGCCACTGCAAGGTTCAAACCCAGGACCCTGCACACCATAGCCAAAGTGATTTACCACTAATCCATGTCTCATACACACACACACATGCCTAGATAACAGCCAGTATGTGGGTCGTACACTGCATATTGGCCACTGATAGTAACTATGGAGTGATGGCAGTGGGCTACAGAGGGCATGTCACACTGTCCATCTGTCTAATATGCACGCACATGCAGACAGTGCACCTCTCCCATGTTCCCCAATGGACACCTGCACCACCTGTGGTGCCATCATATGTGACCCACAACAGACATACCATGCCTGACAACATGCCCTGTATGGACAGATCCCACTGACACCAGGGAATGCTGTTAGCATGCTCTCAGTATAGGTGCAGGGTAACCTTGCTGGCTATTACCAGTTCCCGCCACAGGTGGGAAAGACTGGCACATCTGATGATAATCTGTGTTCACAACATGGGTCTTACACCCCAGGTACAGTTCCACATGTGACTGTACATGCATGTGGGAGGTGTGCACATCCCAGAAACCGTCCATGTCATGGCCTAAGGAACATATACATGGCAAGCAATGCACATCATTGGCCACACACAATAGTCACCCAGATGACTGGATGGGGGATACAATACCCACCTGTGTGGGCAAATGCAGAAACTACAACCCTGAGCCACAATGCAGACCATCATCATGTGACCTGAAGCCAAGGTACACCCATCGCCTAGCCGTGTACAGCCATCTGGCACAGTCGACCACCACATACCCGTGCAGACATGCACCCATGCATGTCAGTACTGGCACCCTGTGTGTGTGTGGGTTGTATGGTGTGTATGTTTACATCCACATTCCCTACAACCCCCAAGGGCATACTGCAGCATGCTGTCTGATGTCAGACACCTCCGCATACCCTTTGCCCATACAATCCCCTTATGACCCGAGTGGTGCATGTGATACCAGCACAGTGATGTGTTGTGGCAATCCCACTACTTATGTGTTGTACTCCTGGCCCTGCCAAGTGTGTCAATGTGTGTGTGTCCCTGTGAGAGTGTGGCTGTGTTGATGCTGGCACCTGTTCATGTGGACAGGTATGTGTATGTCACCTACCATATAGCTACCATATCCCTGTTGTAGATGTCACTCACCATCACATATATGTTCTGAGTGCTCCACAACAAGTAACCCATGTGATGCATCCACCAACTGCATTGAACTGTGATAGCACTACATAGTTGTCAGGGGTTTGATACCCTGTGCTGGTAAGTGTGTGACACAAACATGCTTCAGTTTTACTCTTCCACCCCTCCCTGACATGTCTTTGCCTCTGTCTGCCTCTCCCACCACCTCTCTGGTGGATGTGGAGACCTACACCTGCTTTGCATAGGCAGCAGCACATGTATTTTAAGTGATGCCCATGATCAGCTGATGGCCTCTGCATAAATTGCAGTCCTCCACTAGCTGATTGCATGTGAAACAACTGTGGTAATATTCCCATAGCCAGTTGCATGGAAACACACTCCAATATCTAGGAACAGCATGGTGGCATTGGCCCTTTTCATCCACTGTGAGCAATAACTATATCTGTCGTTTGGCAAACAGCATTTCAGATGGATTGGGGTTTACCTCTAACAACATACACTGTGGAAAGAGGGCAACAAACAGGAGGGGGATGTGCCTGACCTGACTACAGACTGTAAGTGCTGCTATACTGCATTTGGAGTAATGTTGGTTTAACAGTGTTTGTGTGGGTATGGCTGTCATACATGTCTCAATACCTGTCATGTCAGTTCCATGGTTACGGGAATCCCCATCTGCAGGTTCATCTGCAGACTGGACAGTGTTGTGCCTTTGGTTTCATGTGTTACCCATGGAGCATCTAGCTGTGGACTGCAGAAGATAGTGTAGGATTGCAGTCTGTAGATGGTGAAAGCCGTGATAGTCACTGACGTCATATCCCTCATAGGACATATATTGCAACAAACCCTGTTACAACAGTAAATGTATGCGGTTATCACAGCAACATGTCAATATTGGTCCTGTGTATGTGCTTCCGGTCACACCTCTGTCAACTTTTGTACACATGTCGTGCATGAAGTGGTGCATATGTGCTGTACACCATAATAAGTGTCATCATATCTGATAACAAGCCAGTGATATATCCAACTGCTACACATGTTATGCACAGTAGGGGTTATATTTCATGACATAACCTGGACATTCTGCAAATGTTTGTACAGTACTGAGGTCTGTGTACTTATGGTGAATGTCGACAGTGTGTGTATTGTTACTATGTACTTTAGCCTGTGTACAGACTGTGGTAGATGTCATTGTTCTAGTTCCCCTCCTATCTGATGTTACATGCTGCTCCACTGTATGGACTGTATTGGCGTACATGTTTGTAGGGCCATACATACATGTGCCCTATACCACAGACAGCCATCAGACAAAACTGTGTAGCAGCCCAGTATATGTAGGGTCAGTCTGTGAGTGGCACATATGAGGATGGTGTAGAAAAGATAGTCCATATACTGTAATATTATGCTAGCTAACCATATGTGGCTGTGGCTGTGTTCACATTGGTTGTGGTTACACACTTTCACACAGGTGTATCTTACCCTGTGCTGTGACATGCATGTTGAGCCTGCTTTATATGCAGGTACATGTGCATTCCCCCATAGGAGATCTAGGCTGGTGTTGACCCAGTCAGCCTACAGCCTGCACAGTGCATTGTTACATGCCTAGCAGCTTAGTGCACTTACCCAGTGAGATGTCATGTGCAGATACTTGCCAGATGTACTGCTGCAGGGCCTCCCTTAACAGTCATGTATGTCAGACAGAGCAGTGGGATGCTGTGCAGATGTATGTCAATATCTAGTGGGTAGTATGTGGCCATGGCACCCCTGTACCAGTGGTCATTATTTGTCAGGCAAGACAGGGGTGTGTGAATCCATAACCTATGGTGGCAAATGTATACCAGTCGTTATGTGTTATACTCATTTACATGGCTGCCTACATCCATATTGTCGGGCATGGTACACATGTTTTGCACGGAGGGCTTATGTGTATACCTCTAGACTGTACAGAGTGTGTCAGACTTTCCACATATATTGGCCAATATCTCTGCTGCAGTCCACAGTGGCATTACGTGCTAGCAGTGGTACTGTACAATGATGTCCTTAGGATGTCTGTCAGTAGCCAATGGCACACATGTTATAAGCAGATGTGACCTCCCGCACACACCATGTCTGTGAAGACAATCCGAAGGACAGTAGCAACAGTCTACTAATATACCTGCTATACATACCTGACATCCCCTTCAACTACAACATTGGGACAATAGTGGCTAGGGTAGGGCTACACTCCATGTCCAGGACATATGATGGAAATATATGTACCTATACTTATCTAGATAGCTATATATATATATATATATATATATATATATATATATATATATATATATATATATACATATACATATATATATATATATATATATATATATATATATATATATATATATATATATATATGTATAGTACTAATTCTCCACCCACCACTTTCCACACCACCTTATAATCCACCCATGGTCCCTTTACATTTCCTGGGTGATGGACATCCTTCCTGTGTGTGGGCATCAGTGTTACTGACAGCAGATAGCAATACCTCTTACAGGAGAAACGGCACACTCAGGGTAGCCACATATTTGTTGGAGGATTGGGGACTACAGACAGACTGCGAGTAGAGTTGTGTTATGCTTTGTATAGTACTGGTGTTACAGGGTGTGTGTACATACTAGTTTACCTTGGAATGCAGTCTGTCTGCATAGCTCACAACTGTGGGCCTATCTTCTTGCTGGCCAGAGCTATGCCTATCATGACTTGTCTGTCCACCACACAGGTTCTGTGTCAGATATTACAATGGCAGTGTGTGTGTGTTGAGTGCTATCGGTATATGGCTACATCCATTTCTGCTTCTAACCTCAATTCCCTGACTAAGGTTATGTTGCAGACTATCCTGTAACACCAGCACCTTGCTTAGTGTATGGCAACAGTTGTCCACATATGTGCCTGTGTTCCAGCCTCTGTCCTCCACCTACATACCAAGCTTTGCACATATGTCATGCTGTCGGTGGTTGTTCTACAGTGGGCTGTGAGTATATCACACTGTCATTGCTGCCATCTGTCCACTGCTGTTGTATCCCCCACACATACGGTGGGGCTGGGGCCATTTATGTGTGGGCGTCACCTACACAATACATGTGTGCCCTTATGCACTCCGGAGGCCAGTGTATGTAACAGTGGTATATGGCCCTGTATTATTGAGTCTGGGGGGACACCATAAATGACCTAGGCTGTTACAAAATGTGGGGGTATCAGGGGTGAGCTGCCTTAAGGTATCTGGATGTACAGTACCATATACTTCACCTATATTTACATTACTTACATGAATTGGGTTAATGCAAGCCTGCTGCTCCCTGCCATACAGACTGTTATGTCTGTTGCTGTTCTCGTGATGCTGTCAGTTATGCCTTGTTATGTAGCAGTTACAACCCATGTGGTCACATGACATCTTTAGCACTTACTGAGTTTGCACAGTGTGTAGATAGAGGCTGCTGAACTATACACCTGCATTACGTACTGTTGTTTGGTATCCTGTGGCCCAGTTTGTCTTCACTATTGTACAATTTGAAGGGCATGGCCTGGACAGCAGCAGTTGTGAACCTTTCCAGACTACTGTATTAGTGTAACTGTTTCACAGATGCATTACTCTGTTTATATGTTTGTCAGTGACTGAACAGCTATATGGCATGGCATATAGAAATGTAATAGTACACGATTAAAGGTTTTTCATGTCTGCAAACCTGTGTGTGGTATTTTTCCTATGACCTCTCTGTGGGTATATGCTGCAGGCAACAATTGTCATTTGTATGGGTGGCCCATAGAGTGTCCAGTCATTCAGGGGTTAACTGTAGGCATAATGGCTGTTCCATATTATGTGCACCTTCTACTTATGTATCTTATTGTGCATATAACTGCTTGTGTATGTGTAGTCACATGTATATCTACATATATGTATATATATATATATATATATATATATATATATATATATATATATATATATATATATATATATATATATATATATATGTACATCTGTATCTGCATATCTGTGTCTGTGTATCTGCATCCTGCAGATGTTGATGGCTTCCACATGTTACATTTCCTATGGGAGGCAGACTGTACTGCATGGTGTGTTACCAATACCAGCCTGACATCATACAGGTGGGATGTAGTACTGATAACATCTTGTGCACATGTTGCGTCAGGTCCTGGTTATGGGATCTGCAACACTTGGTAGTGTATTGCAGGATGGACGTGTTTGGCTATGGGGGCATGCCTATTTGTACAAGACATATAGTGTATGGGGCCCTCAACCCCATTAACGGTGCATGAGGACATATGTGTGCTTGTTAATCTAACATTGTTATCTACAGATGTATGCCCACTTATACCTATATATTTATATATATCTGCTAACATATATATAACTATGATAAAATATACACACATATATATATATATATATATATATATATATATATATATATATATATCCGCGTATACATATGCAACTTGCTCTGTATATGTAGACGTATATGTGCAAACACATATATGTGTCGATGTAGGCATTTGCATGTATATATGTTCATATATATTGATATATATGTATACAGTTTCAGAAATATATATATCTACATATATATATATGTTGTATATGTTTAGATATTAGTATATTAACACAGACATACATCTAGATGTTGGTATACATTCTCTGTACTGTTGCATGACTGGACTGGATGATATGTTTCTGAAAACAGATTTATTTGTATTTGTCATGGCTTAGTGGTATATCACCTTGTCTAATGTGTGCAGGGTCTGGGGTTCAAGCCTTGCAGGAGCTGTTTATTTTGTTGCTGGGCAGAACACAGCCCATTGGATACAGAATGATTAAGACACTTCTAAGCAGTTGTAAGCGGGTTTGCACGGAGGTAAGCACTGCATATACAGGTTAAGCAATATAGAAGCCAACTGAGTGTAAGACACTGTAATCTGAAGTTAGCAGTGCTTTGCTCTGCGCAAACCCATGCACACCACTTAGAACTGCTTTAAAGTGCCTTAATCACTCTGTACCGAACTGCCCATGTTCTGCCCAGCAACAATATAAACAATCTCTACAAGGCTCGAACCCAGGACCCTACACACCATAAACAATGTAAATTACCACTAAGGCATGACAAATATACATACACATGATGGCTTCAGAAACAATTCTTCCAGCACAATCATTCAACAGTACAGAAAATGTACTTTAACATCTAGATGTATGTGTGTGTGTGTGTGTGTGTGTGTGTGTGTGTGTGTGTGTGTGTGTGTGTATCTATATATATATATATATATATATATATATATATATATATATATGTATATATATATATATATATATATATATATATATATATATATATATATATATATAAAACTCACTTTCTCCATACATACATCTATACAAATATGTCTACATATATATGTCAATATATAGATATATATATATATATACAGCAATATATATATATATATATATATATATATATATATATATATATATATATATGTATGTATGTAAATACACTCTGCATGCAATCCCTATGGGGAAAAGACCTGGGGTGACACTATGGGTGGTTATCTGTCACATAACAATGCATAACTGAAATCATCACAATCATACTGATGGCAGTAAGCAGTAGGCCAGCAATGTTCACAAGGTGAAATGTATGGTAATGTACATCCGCATACCTTAAGGCAGCTTACTTCTGGTATTCCTCACATGTTGTAACACCCTAGGATACTTATGGTGCATACCCCCCATACATTACAGGGGCATAGCACACTGTTACATTCACTGACCTCTAGACTGCATAGGTGCGCACATGTGTTGTGCAAATGAAGCCCACATATATATGGTGCACATGGTCAGACTGCTGGACATGTGTGTAATAGGGGCTGTTTCCGCGAACATTACCTGGACATTCTGTGTTTGTGTGTACTGTACTGTGGTCTGTGTATGTAGGGTGTGGGTCTGTAGCCTTCACTATCCAAAGAGCCATTCCTGACCCCTCACCCACCAAACTAATTTAATCAGGAGGCACAACAGCCATCTGTCTCCTACAATGAAGACAGCAGAGCATATACGGTTTCATATATAGTTATACTAAATATAATATAACTAAGTGTATAAGAACAATACCTAACATATGTCCATAATTGTGTTTCTTTGTTGGGATTGTTGGGTCTGTGTGTGTGTGTGTGTGTGTGTGTGTGTGTGTGTGTGTGTGTGTGTGTGTGTGTGTGTGTGTGTGTGTGTGTGTGTTGTGCAGTAATGTGTCCATTAATACTCATAGGTACAAGAAGCCAGTACAGCAGGGTTGAAGAGACACATGTGGCTTCAGATCCACAGGTTGCAGACCCCTGAGTTAGGATGACTGACAATTGTATGTGTATTGCACCTACGAACCATGGGCTCTCTACAGACTGTGGTAGACGCCATTGTTCTCTGTCCTTTTCTATCTGATGTTACATGCAACTCCAGTGTTAAGCTTGTGTGTCATATGTGGCTGTGGCTGCATTGACATTGGATGTGGGTATGCATTTTCTCACAGGTGTCTGCTATGCTGTGCTGTGACCTGCGTGTCGTGCCCGCTATAATCGCAGGTACATGTGTATTCCCCCATACAATATGTATTCCAGTGTTGTGGCAGTCTGCCTGTAGTTTGCCCAGTGCTTTGTGACATGCCTAGCAGCCTACTGTAAATACCTAGTGTGCTGATATATCCAGTTATTTCCAAGACATACTGCTGCCAGGCCAGCATAACTGTTGTGCATTTCTGACAAAGCAGTGGCATGCTGTACAGATGTATGTCATTATCTACTGGGTAGTGTGTGGTCATGTGAACTCAGCAGCACCAGGTATTATGTGTCTGGACAGACTGGCGTGTGTGCGTGCATACACTGTGTGGGCATATGTGCCCCAGTATTGTCATGATATACCCATGTAATGGTTAGTAACATCCACATTGGGAGGTGTGGTCCACATGTCTCACATGAAGGTGACATGTGTACACTTCTGGGCTGAACACACAGTGCATCGCTGTCCACATATAGTGGTCATATCCCTGCTGTAGTCCATAGGATCATTACTGTGCTAGCAGTGTGTCCGTACTATGCTGCCCCTAGGATGTCTGTCCATAGGCAATGGTGCACATGTCTACAGCAGATGTGACCTCCCACACCCAACATGTCTATTAAGACACTCCTATGATAGTGGCAACGGTCTACATATATACTCACAATACATCCATGACATCCCCTTGCACTACGGTGTTGGGACTATTTGTACTGAGGTAGGACTCTACTCCATGTTCTGGACATATGGTAAACATATATGTGTACACATATATCCACATATCTATGTAGATTTATACACATATACATATTCACATAATTATATGGTCATATACATACCCACATGCATATATGGAGATATATATTTACATATATATACATATAAATACTCACTCATATACATATACACAGCAATGACTTCAACAAGTAGCTAAGCATCTGATGTCATTCAAAGGGGATCCAGTATCTGTCTGCCTGGGACAACATGATGTACAAGCCACGATGCTCTGGCAGAGATGGTCTGCATGTGTTGCCCCTAGGATTCAGGTTACTGGCTACAGCTCTTGGCACCCCCATAGTGCCTTATCTAGGTAAGGTTCAATGGACAAAACCACCACTGTAACAGATACAAGCATGCAAAACTGATGGCAATGCGACTCAATGCTAGAAGTCTAAGCCTAAAAAGGCACTCTCTTGAGCCACACCTACAAATTGGGAACATCAATATCTGTGTAGCAACTGGGACCTGGTTCAAGGCTACAGAGAACACACCTGTAATACCTGCCTACAACCCTTATCACACATGTTGGGCAGCAAACCAAGACCACAACACTACAGATGGAGGAGTGTCCATATTCACCAAGGTCATTCACACCTCCAGCCTAGTGTCAAACATAATGCATCTGAGAATCACCAGATGCAACTAACACTAGGTAAGACTGCAATCCAAATTGTAGCTTGCTACAGATCCCCCTCCATGGGCCAAGGTTCTCACTACACCATTATAAACATACTGGACATTAAGATACAACCAAACACCATAATACCGAGTGATTTCAAATACTCTGTCATTGACTGGGAAAACAGCTCGTGTACCACCACCCTTTACCAAAGGTTCCTGGAAGTCATACATTCCAAACCCCTGGATCAACCAATATATTGTCCAACCAGGGTCTCCAATATCCTAGACCTGGTCATCACCAACATGGGAGTCAGATGCTCCACACCAGTGGTCAACCCCTCATAGGTCAGGTCTGACCATAAGGTAATCATTGTTGACATCCACATCCCACCCCCACCCGCCAGTAAGGAACTTCCATAAATACCTTCTGCAAAGATAACGCCATGCTACTTAAGTCAGAAGTGACAAACCTCATGGCACCCATGGAGATGGGAGCTGAAAGTGCAACTGGTGAATCCTACACTAAGGCACTGTATGGGCGCATCCACTTGTGCATTAATTGTGCCATCCCAAATAGAACCAAAACACTGTCTTCCAAACAAGGAAGCCAATCTTGTGCTCCACTGCCATGAACAAACTATACAACAGAAGGAAGACACTATTGCAGTAAAAAGGATAATCACAAAATGCAAATGGCTCCCTTACCAGACTCAGTAAGAAGCTGATATATCTCGAAATCCACCACAGCTTATTGCATCAGTATAATTGCCATAGATTCCAAAGACAACCACAAGGTATTCTATAGTTATGTCCAGGATCTATACGGCAATGCTCAGAACTGCTCTGAGCTACAAGAGAATGGCATTAAATATGATTCAAAGGAGTTTGCCAATATCCGGGCAGACCAATTTAGTGCCACAGTCAGCCTTCGCTCACCCCCTAAAGTGCCAATCTCAGTAACAAAAGGTTGCCAGATTCCAGTAATCATGGCCACACAGGTGGAAACCACCATATCCACTGCTAGAAATACAGCATCCATGGGACCAGATGACATCCCGGACTGTGTACTACATGAACTACAAAATAACATTGCATCTCACCTAAGTGCCATGTGTAATCATAGCCTCACCTCAGGCTTCTATCCCACTGAGTGGCGCACAGGTACAGTTATCACACTCCACAAGGGGGAATCCACCTTGGATCTCGGGAACTACCATCCCATCTGTCTGATGAGCCTGATCTGCAAGGGCATGGAATGCATAATCATGCAACTTATTAACAAAGACATTGGCAACCAGCAAACACTGGACCTCACCCTGGTTGGGCTTGTGAAGGGCCGATCTTGTCTCCTGAACCTGACTGACTACTTTGATTCAGTCTCCGGAGCTGTGGAGGAGGGTAAAGCGGTCCACACAGTCTATCTGGACTTGGCCAAGGCCTTCAACAATATTGCTCACTCTAGAGACATAGTTAAACTTATGAAGCTGGCCATAAACACTTGTGTCACTCGATGGGTTGCCAACTGACTTACCGATGGAACACAGACTGTAAACATAGCCATGTCCAATCCTTGCTCCAGACAAGTGGCAATTGGAGCATGTCAGGGTCGGTCCTGGCACAGCTCTTGTTTGCCATCTACTTCCCTGAAGTACAGGCCAACACTATGGAACTCTGGCTAACAAAGTTCACAGATGACTGCAAACTGGGAGCCATTATTGCATCCCCAATGATGTAGATATTCTACAAAATGGCTTTACAGAAACAGATGCTTGGTACCAGAGCCATGGCCTCAAGCTTAATGCCAAGTAATGTATAGTTATCTCCTTGGGAAATACCATGTACCCATGAATTACCACATAGGTGGCAGTACACTAAACATTAACACTAAACATTAACCACATAGCCACAACAGTAAGGAAATCCTTCTATGTGGCACACCTCATCACTGAGGGCTTTACATCCAGAAGAAAGGGGGTAATTGTCTCACTGTACACATCCCTCATTACACCCTGTATAGAGTACAATGCCCCATTTGGTATGTACCTCGCCGGACAGCTGCAACAGCTGCAATAGCTGGGAAGGCAGTGAAAATATCTCATTATAAGAATCACAGGCATCAAACAGATGGCCTATGCTGACCGTCTAGAAATCCTCCAGCTATACTCTGTGGCATATTGTCTACACAGGTGCTATCTCTGTGTAACATACAAGGCTATGTCAAACCTGGGAAATGCTATCTGTAATATGTGTATGCACTGCCATGTACAGTACATGTGTCTATGTGCTATCATTACAGTAGCAAAGGGTATTGAGTGTCATGTCTGGGACACACAAGTATATGAGACCTGCACAGCACTGTTATCTGTGTGAATGTGTGACATGCAGGGGTATCAACCCAGGGTACGTGCTGTCACACTAGCATGTAGTGTAACATGGCATTACTACTGTCGAAAGTGCTGTCCTAGGGAAGGGTAGAGTGCTAACATTACCACTGACAAGCACACCTATGGGCATAGCTGCACTCTGATGGCTCACTGTCATGTTCCTGGTGTGTGGGCTGTATCACCATATATATCCCCTACTGGATAATAATCAGACATGTGGAATGTAACTGTAGAGTACCATCTGTACAGCACATGTTAGTGACGGCTTGCAACATGTAGTAATGGCATACTTATTGTTGTCAAACATTCATCTCCTGACACATTCATCCTACTGCATAGCTACTTGCCAAATTGGTGTCTGTCAGTCCCTCTACAGATGTGCAGATGGCAGGTATCCAGCTGGGATACATACTAACAACCGTTGCTTGATTAACAACGACATGTGTGGCCAGCTGTGTACTACCTGTCACATATAGGTGACATCATCCTGTATGGGCCACATGCCACGGGTACCTAGACTACACTACTGCAGTCAACTGAACATGCTTAGGTATAGGTCTCCATCACAGATACTAACCATGAGTTGTAATACATGTTGCATACATGTCAACTAGCCATGTGTAGAAGGCACACAGAGGATTGGCTGATGCATGTCACTATCACCCTGCCAGTCACTAATGTGGTGTCTGTTGATAGATTGCCTGCTGGCACATGGCAGGTGGCATGATACCAATGTACACACACCCCCTACACATCTAGTCCCTCCATGGACAATAGCCAGGTACACAGCTATGACCACCTGCAGCAATGCACCACAGTATTGACACATATACATGTGCATTACTGAGGATAGCATTGTTTGTGTGTTAGTACACCTGTAGTTGGAAATTCCATGACAGCCTTCACAACCACCTCCACTGCCATTGCCATAGTCAGATGTGGCCGCTGCTGTATTGGACATGACATGTACCCTGTTACACTCCTCTACCTAACAGCTACATGAACCTTGCAGTACCAGCACAACAGTGTTGCACAAATGGATCGATAGGCATGGGAATCCCATTGAGGTCTGCCATGTGTGTATATGTTTGCATGTCTGCATATCTGTAGGGTACACCATTCTGAGGCCACATACTCCTATTACACTACACATTGCCACACAGTAGTACAGATAGTGTTTTTGCTGCCCATAGGTGTGGCTTCATAATGCACCACCCTACTATGCCTGTGGCATGTGCATTACATGCATATCTCTGTGGTACCACTGTTGTGATATGCAATGGGTTGTATTGCCGTCATGGGCAATGTGTGATAGTGTGTATGTCAGAGTACTATGATGGGTTCCAGTGTGTACAATATCCATTGGGGGATGTGGGTGATGTCTACACTGTCATTACACCATGGTACACCCGGTATATGTCCCACGTACCATTTTCTGATGACCACTGTCACCATCACCTATACAGGTAATTAATAATAGGATACAGCCCAGTTACACATATGCTGTGTGCAGCCTACCTGTAACACATTGGACGCAGACTAGTTAGTTAGCAACAATACACCCAGGTCTCTAAGATGTGTGTCTGTCTGTTATGTGTCTGTCAATGTGTATATGATGGTATGACACACTATGTATTCTCCATATACAAACATTAAATCCCCCATTACCATATTGTACATGTCTGTGGGCATTCTGCATGTAACATGTGACCTGATACACACCTCACCCTAAACGAGGTGTCATGTGTGCAATGAAAGCCATACAGTTCAGTAGCACTACATATCTAGGTAGGGGCCTAGTCACAGTGTTGCCAACTAAGGATGTGTGTGTGTGTGTGTGTGTGTGTGTGTGTGTGTGTGTGTGTGTGTGTGTGTGTGTGTATATGGATGGGTTGACATAAGGGTGCAGATTATAAATGTACCAGCAGGTCACCTTTCAATGTGGCACAGGCAATAACTGTTATACAAACCTGTGACGTGTGCAACTGTACACCAGACATGTCACAGCCATGGTGTCACCACAGTGCCATACCCTTGTGGAATATGACTGAAGACCATCCTCCTGCTGACACATGTACACCTACAACACAAATGGATACAATTATAGAGATAACAATCAATCAGTGTTACTAACAGCTGAAATGCATCATAGCTCTATGGCTACACTACCTGCCATGTATGCATTACACATTACTCCTGACAACATCTTACACTGCAGTGCATTGTAGTACTCTATTACAGTCACTGTGTGCATCAGAACCATATTAGCCTGTCCCTGCATCAATGTTATGGATGACAGGGATGTGGCACAGGTATCATCATATGCACAGGGTGAGTTGCTGGTTTTGCCAGAGGGCAAGGGTGGTCCATACATTTGTCACCATGTGTGTGGTTAAGGGGTTTAGTTCACTGATTGCTGTGTGGTAATGTGGTGTGTGTCGGTATGGGTTCGCCTTAGGTGTGGTTGCATAGTGTGTGGGTATGCATGCACACAGGTCTGCCATGTGGCTGCACTATACAGGGGTTGTTGGACAGCTACAGACCATACCTGGCAGGGTATGCAGTTCACCGCCTCCGGCCACGGACATGCTGACTGTGCCTTCCAGGGATTCCATGGGCACGTGCAGGTACAGACTTTGAGGTGCTACTCTCCCCTGGTGATGACAGATGTCCGCTGGAACCATGCCCTGCCTGGGACAGGCCAGGGCCATGTGCACGAGGCCTGCTGTGGTGTGGTGCGGACACCCCCAGTGGTGTGCTGGACCTAGTACTGCCACTATGGGAATGGCTTGGCATCTTGGCATGTCCACGTTGACTACCAGCTGCTGGTGTTTCTGATCTACATCCACATGGCCGTCACACCACTTCCACTATGCATTCAAACACGGACATACCACGGTCGAGGATGCCCACCATCTCACCCCACCATCTATCCATGACTTCGGTCTGTTCACGGAGGGCAGCAGCAAGTTCACGGAGGTTGCCACTTACAGATGAGAAAGCAGCCCTCTACAGCCTCAGGCCCTGTCTGGTGTACATTTCCATATGTGCCTCTATTATGGCCTTAAACATGCTCCTGGTGGTACCAGTTGTGGCACCTCTGCCAGGGGTATGATGACCTGCGGCCCTCCCACAAGCACCAAGGTACATTTGCTGATGTGGTGCCCTGCCGGACATCTGGCTATGCTGACTGTGACCCGACACAGTTGGCATGGACACCACACTTTCCTGGCCACTGACACCAACCGCCAACTGTCCCTCTGCTATGGCCACTTGTGATGGGGTTTGTAGGGGCACTGTAACTGTGTGAAGGCTTGGGGTGGCTAGGAGGGTGATGACAAATTATGGCACAGTGTCGGACTCTGACAACCCCACCTGTGCTTTAACAGTCCCATCATCATCATCGGTGTCTGTACAGATACTTACCTCAGCTTGCATGCAAGCTGGACCCTGACCCACCTCACCACCTGTGAGAGAAACAAACACACACTTTAAGACCTGTACAGCATTGCATAACAGTACACACATTTACATACACACACACACACGCACACACACACACACACACACACACACACACACACACACACACACACACACACACACACACACACACTCACACACTTACATACATACATCCACACACTGACAGTCCACCTTACTATCTCCCTTTCCCTGGGTTTACAGACAGTCCCACATTCAGTTACATATGTTCCCCATCCTGCATGGCACTTGCTAACATGCATTCATTAATACTACCCATTAACATATCTTTCCTCTCCATGCCTGCACGTGTGATCACAACACATTACCTGACTCCATCACATCCTTGACTTGGGTGGAGTAGGTTGTACATGGCCTCACTGCTGTCATCCAGTATTACCCTGTATATGTCCAGTCATGGTGTACATGGCCCCTATATGGTTGGGGCTGCTACATTCACTACATATGTCACACACTGGAGTCTCATACTGCAGTCTTGCTCAGTCCATGCCACATATGCTGCACAATTAACCCATCATGTGGACAACAGTAATATCTGGATACACTCACTGATGTGCTCTGGTAATTCTCCATTGCATTAGTAGTGCTGCATACATGGGTAGCCGGTTAGCTATCTGCTGCTGGCAATATTATGTGTATACCTGGTGTGTACTTTTCCTCCCAATGCATGTTCCATGCTACAGACCTTGTTATGTTATCAGCTGTCCTGTGTTCACATATCAGACAGGTTGTCCTGGTGTCTCATGTGTCACTCCATGTACATGTACAGCACAATCCCAAGGAGAAGTACTGCCACGTGATCAATCCCACTATTGCCTGTGCATACATAGACACCCACACAAACAGACACACATGTACACACATACCTGGCATGCATCGACCACACTCCACTCCACCAGATTGCACTTACAGACACAATGAACACACACCTACCCCCACACACACACCTACATGTGGGGTAGCACAACTTTTGTACACACAGTCCTCCCATTACCCTTCTGTCAGCATGCATTACATATGGTGCTCAACAGCATGCAGTGCAACTATAGTGACTTCATACTAGCGCCAGCTTACATATGTGTGATGCACAGGCGGTGTTGGTAGGTGATGGCCCTTCCCCTTGTTAACACTGCATCCATGTACAAAGTGTTACTGTGAACCTGTTCTGCACCCTGCATTGTACTGTGCACCATACCTCACAGGTGTACAAACCATTGCTGCATATGTAGTACTGTGTCAGTTATTCCAGCTGCAATGCTCACAGCCCCTATGTGTTAGAGCAACTCATAACTGGGATGATATGTGGAAAGATATCATTTATGAATGCTTGATGTCTGCTTTACAGATCACAACATCAGAAGTGCATGTATGACCAGTACAATACTATTACACTGACAACCACCAGACCTTACCATGGTTATTGGGGGGGGAGGGGGTTCCCTGCACATGTCCCACAACTCTGCATGGTTGCAAGGTCTACTCATATGCACATCCCTTGGAGTGCACACACTGTTGTCACTATTGTTGTGGGGTCAGGGTTACGTCTGCCACAGTTACTTAACCTAAATGTGTGCAGATACAGTTATGAGGGTGTTGTTTCACACATGCCCCTACTGTAGGCCATGTGTCCTGCCATACTTCTCATCCCTGTGGACACATTTCACAATGACAGCATGTTAGTTATCTTGCATGTGTCTGTTGTACTCTTCTGATACCTCAGCATGGTCTCTACTGTGATGCAGTGCATTTCACAGCAACAAAATGTGAACATGTGCAGCATGCAGTATGGGTAGGTGCGTTAGATGTGTGCATGGCATATCCCATAGCTATTACATGCCCAGTGTATTGTCAAGCAATAACATGAACCATACTCAACGGCTACAGGCTGCTGCTTTGGTGGTATTCTGTAGGGCCCTACATAAGAGTGTGAGAATGTTGATGTCAGTGGCCACAGCTGTGGCATTCGTAAACTGTGAGTGCAGCATTACGGTACATCAACAGTAAAAGTCCACAATATTACAGCTTATGCACAACTGTTTATTACTACTACACAGCAACAGACTATGTATATGACATCTCAGATTTGCATGATGTACCTGTACAGATGCGGATGCATACACAAGAGTGGTGTACTGATGTGCCCCGGGGCCTTGCCTGCATGCTCTTCAGGCTGTGTGTTGATGGCATCCACCTCCACAATGTGCCCTGCTAGTTGTTGGTGTTGTAGGTGGGCAGGTGCCACAAGGCTGCAGAGAAGCTTCTCCACATGGGTGAGGGGAGGATGGGCAGCTTGCTCCCCCTGTTGTGAGGTGGTCCCCCCATATGGCAGCTGCATGCTGATGTACATGGAGAAGCAGGTCAGTGCAATGATGCCAAACCTTCTCATAGCTGTGGTTCTGCAGTCTGACATCATTGACCCTGTGGACTAGATCATTCCACAGGGCAGTCCTCTCCTGTTGATCATGGACTGTCCAGCCAAATAACAGTTCATAGTGCTGTACCGTATGTTCTACGATGACATCATTTTCGGCAACACTGTAAGCTGGCAATCAGGTGTGGACCATCTTCCCTGGAAGGCATAAAGATGGAAACAGGTCTGAGAAACTCATACAGCAGGGTTACCATAGTTCTTAATACATATCTCTGTCTGCCCCCACCATATCAGCTACAACAAACCATTCACAGAATGCAATTGTTATATCAGCAGCTTACCTACCATTGGGACATATGTTGTATTGTACCAAGATTTGTGCTATGTGTTTGTACCACGCTTTGTGCTATGTGTTTGTAGCCAGAAACTATCTTTGCTGGCCTGTTACAGACTATTTCACCTGCATGTCATTGTCAGTGCCACTCTCTCTCTCTCTCCATATATATATATATATATATATATATATATATATATATATATATATATATATATATATATATATATATATATATATATATATATATATATATATATATATATATATATATATATATATATATATATATATGTATAGATATATCTTGTGGGTTGTTTATATACCTATATCTATATGAGTGTCTGTGTATCTGTAGACATACACATCTCATTATATATCACGCAGATATTTATCTATATGTGGGGTGCATACAGACATCTGGTCCACATTCTGTAACTGTCTTTCATTCACATCTGCACTGTCCTGCCTTGCTGCGACACAGGCAGATGTCACATGTGAACACAGACTAACATTAGGGTGGTATATATGGTGAGAGATTGCTGGTAAGCCTATTATACACCTATGGCATTTGTGCATGCTACATTACACATTACCATGACTATACTGCAAGTGGTGTGCTATGATACCCATGTGTCTATCATGACGGCAGTACTTCCACCACCAGCTATTGCCCACACTAACATACCAAACACAGATATTATGGCTTACATCTTTGTCATTCATTGCTGATCTGCACAGTTGGCAGGTATGTCCCACTGCCTACAGGGACAGACAATATTGTCCAGAGCAGTTGTTCGGCAGAACATCATTACAGGGACAACTACAGATGGCACATATAAATCATTCCACATCATATATCCTATTATTCTATACCACATACTATATTTAATTACATACATTTATGTTTTACATTCCTATTTTTTCCTGTCAGCTGTGACACTTTTCTCTTGTTTGCACGGCTTTTTTTTCTTTTTTCTCTCCCTCTCTCTCTCTCTTGCTTTTGTAGGTGATGCTGATGGGCTCTGCACCAATCAGTGTGCAACAGTTGCTAACTGCATGCAGCCTGTTGTGTAGTACTTCAGATAACCACTGTCATGGCAAACCAGTACTATCAAATATTGACTCATGTGGGCATTGTCCCTTAACCTTTCCAGTATGGAGGACATCCTTCTTGTATGTGGGCAGCAGTGTTACAGACAGCAGGTCGCAATACTTCTTACAGCAGGACTTGCAGACACAGACCTACTACACATTTGTATGAGGTTCCACACCTACAGACCGAGTGAGTAGTATTGTTATGTGCATTGTATATTGCTGGTCTTGCAGTGTTTGTGTGTATTTAGTAGTTTAGGATGGAATGCAGTCTGTCTGCATAGCTCTCAACTGTGGGCCTATCCACATGATGGCCAGTGGATTGTCTGTTTGGATTTGTCTGTGCACCACACAGGTCTTGTCCCAGATATATCACTGGCAAATCTGTCTGTTGCATACTATCAGGACATGGTTACATGCATTTGTGTTTCTGATGTCTTATTCCTGCATAAAGGTATGTTGCAAAAAAATCCTGTAACACCAGCAATTTCCAGGGTGTGTAGCAGCAATATTGCAAGTATGACCCCGTGTTCCTGCCTCTGTCCTCCACATATATGGCAGGCTTTGTCCTGCTGTGATACAATTAGGGGTTGTTAAGTAATAGCCTATCATTATTTACTGCTAGCATTCCTGCTATCATCCCAGTCATATCGTGGACTCCCACAAAATATGTTGGTCAGGGTCCATACATGTGACAGATACATTGACATTACCACAACTTATACATTTCCCCCTAAGGCTTGACTACAGGGTGTAATTGGAGGCTGCTGAACTACATCTGTAATTGTTGATTGCCACTTATCTTGCAGGCAAATCCTTTGTCTACTGTTGTACTAATTGAAGGCCTTGGCCTGGGCAGCATAGTATATTATATATCCACATTGTTTGCATCTACTGTTTTGTGTGGGACTTGCATTCATCTTTGATTAAATATTTCATAATTTATGTGCTGTAAGTAATGACATACATTATTGTCTAGTACACAAATCAAGGTTTTCTGTGTATGCATACCTGTGTGTCGTTTCATGTCCTTTGAATTGTGAGTGGGTATATGTTTAATGTAAGTATTCTTATTTGTGGAAATGGTTGCCACACTACACATGTCACAGGTACCAGTTACAGGGCATGTGGCTGAGGGATATACTTTGCACCCAGTACTTCCACACTACTTCTACATATGTATGGCTACTACTACCTTTTGTCTGTGTATATGTGTATGTACCTATACATACAGTAGAATTACTTTTCTGCATAATATGTTACAGATATTGCCCTGACATTTACAGCATTGTAGTTGTGTTGTGGAGGGTCCTGAAGTCAAGAACTGCATGTGCTGGATATTGGATTGCACAGCATATCCGTTAGGGCTGTGGGGGGGATAACATAGCACTAAGCACCAGGTATCCCTCATTTGAGTCCCTACACCCATTAACAGTGCTTATGATCTGTTATGTTGTAGGGAGTGTTTCAGGATTTTGTTCCCATGTGGAAATGCTATACACATTTCTATCTGTATTTATCTATCTATCTATATATATATATATATATATATATATATATATATATATATATATATATATATATATATATATATATTTATATGTCCAGAATTCTTGCATTAAGAGGTTTGGTGGTATGATATTACTACATTTCCTGTACTGTTGACTGATTGCGCTGAATGATATGTTTGTGAAAACAACAGGGTTATGTGTATCTGCCATGGCTTAGTGGTAAATCACTTTGTGTATGCTATGCAGGGTCCTGGGTCTGAGCTTTGCAGGGGGCCGGTTACTTTGTTGCTGGGCGGAACACCGGCCGTTGGATACAGAATGATGAAGGCACTTTTGAGCAGCTGTAAGCGGGTGTGCGCAGGTTTGCACAGAGCTAAGCAATGCTAACCTCCGGTTGCAGTTTCTTACACTCAGTTAGCTTCTAGTTTGCTTAATCTGTGTAGGCAATGCTTACCCCTGTGCAAACACAATTAAACATGCTTACTAGTGCTTATATATGTGTACTACTGCTTATTTGTGCTTACACCTGCTTACTAGCGCCTTATTCATTATTACACTGACACTTCACATGTGCATTTAATGCAGTACTGCAGTTCACATTTAAATGTTATTTAGTAGGTTATACAGCAAAACACTGTTCATGTACAGATTTGACATGGAAAATGGAATTTACTGCAGTGGAACTTGAACCGGGAATGCGTGCTCATTAGGTGGATGTTCTGCCGACTACAATATTGCTGTGCATATATCTTCCTTGTTATTCTCTTCAGCCTTTTAAGCTGTTTTAACCATAGCTGAGCGATGGGCATGCCCATGCACCTACAGTTAGCTTTAATCGGTGTTTCTCAAAACATAACAGAGTTTCTTTATTTACTTTTTCAGTAATGTTGCTGTTGTACACATGGGGAACTGTTGGTGGGGATATGCGGACACCTATGAGCGATCTTGCTCATCATTTAACAGTTTCTGGTTTTCTACATTGCAGGGGCATGTTTATTCTGAGAGCTCTGCTCTCAGCCACGCCCCCTGCACTCATATATGCTCCATGTAAGCCTGGGAGCTCGGGCAGCGTGCCTTCATTAATATGCAGGGCGGGCTGCCGTCCTGCTCCTAAATGGACGCTTCCGTGCAGGACTAGACTAGTCCTGCATGGAAGATTAGTAAATTCATGGGAATGTTTTTATATATATATATATATATATATTTATATATCAATATATATATATATATATATATATATATATATATATATATATATATATATATATATATCTATCTCGGTTACATATTGGAAACATGAAAGGTCTAAAACGCGAATGTATGTACACTGACACACGAATGTGTTTCCTAGCCAGTAGCGCGGTGGTGGTAATAAGGAAATATATCCTTTTCCAAACTGTAGTGCGGTCTCGGAGTTGGTATATTTAAGAAGGGGGGGATGAAGCCCCCTACATGAGAAGTGCAGGGGGCTTGCCCCCCTGCATAAGCGTGTTAATGTTTTTTTTTTTTTTTAATTTTTGTACTTACCTGTGTGGCACGTTTTGCTGACGAAACACATTCGGCATTTTGATTTTCCCCGTTTTCGTGTTTCGCTGTGTACTTACATCGACCTTTATGTGTTGATGTACCTACATTTGTGTTTTAAATCTTTTGGGGTTTTAATATTGACTATATATATATATATATATATATATATATATATATATATATATATATATATATATATATCTGTGTGTGTGTGTGTGAGTGTGTGTGTGTGTGTGTGTGTGTGTGTGTGTGTGTGTGTGTGTGTGTGTGTGTGTGTGTGTGTGTGTGTGTGCATGTAGTATGAGTCCTCTGCTAAAAGGGTTTTGTGAGCAAGGTTTTTTATTTAATTCTGTATATTCCGTACATGTTTTAGTTTTCAGATTTTGAGATTTTTCCAAGGATTTGTGATAGCTGTTTTAGAAGATGATCATACATCTTCTTGAATTTCAGCAGGAACTGGTATATTTGTGTGGTGCGTAGATATATCTGCCTAGTCTGTATATGTGTATATATATATATATATATATATATATATATATATATATATATATATATATATATATATATATGATATGTGTCTATGTATATAGATACTTACATACATATATAGGTATACTAAATTTAAAAAAATACCTAAATGCAGTATCACTAACATTGACAGCAAAAGCTTTGCAAAAAAAAAAAAAAAAAAAAAGTTGGCACATCAATATACATGTGCTTGGAGTATGCACAGAAAAAACATATATAAAAAGTTGAAAACGTTGTTTGCAGAAGGGGGAAAGCCCCCCTTCTAAACCACTCATGTAAGGGCTGTTCCCCCTCACCCTCTCCTAATTTTGTGTTCTAACTTTGGGATCACACATTATCAGGGAATGGGCATATTCCCCAACTCAGGTAATGTAGCCTTCTCGGATACCTGTCAACCATCTGTTTAGTCAACTAAATTGGGTTAACTAAACAGATGTCAGCTTTAATGACAGTTAATTACTGGCTGATATATATATAATATCAAATTTAAGTATTTCGAGACTTTAAAGTCAAAAAAACAAAAAAACCAAAACCTCGAAACCCAAAACCGCAACTGTTAAAGCACACATGCAGACACAAGTGCACCTACCTCCACCCAACAACACAAACACACACACACACACACACACAAGCACACACATGCACACACACACACACACACACACACACACACACACACACACACACACACACACACACACACACACCCTTACTATAAGCAGGGGGGCAAGCCCACCTGCCCCCCCCATGTGGGGGGCTGTTCCTTACACTCCCCCTACTTATATATACTAACTCTGAGGTCGCACTAAATACCAACACACACAAAAGCCACCAACATGCATTCCACACCCCCCTCATACAAACACACATCACACAGATACAAACACCACAACTCTCAACACTGACACACTCACACTCTCACCTACGTACCCTAACCCACACCTAACACCCCCCGACACACTCACAAACACACAAAGCATCCCCAAAACCCTTAAAAACATCACACTTACCTAACGCGCTGTCAGTACCATTGGTTCGACATTTCCAGGTTCGATATCATGCAGTTTCTTGCATCTGCAGATTCGACACTTTGGTCTTGAGATGCTGAAATTTGACATTTCAGTATTTCGAGATTCCAAAGTGTTTATATATATATATATATATATATATATATATATATATATATATATATATATATATATATATATATATCTTTATATATATATATATATATATATATATATATCCCATGAACCTTATCGAATAGTGCCTTGGTCGACATCTGTGTAATCAACCTAATTTGGTTGATAAAACAGATGGTCAGCAGGAGTTCAAGATCGACAGTCCTTGGGTAGGGCAATATACCTTTTTCCCCAGGGATGGTGTGATTTTCAGAATTAGAATATACAGTTAGCAGGGGGGAGCTTTTTTATAGGTTTTACATTCACTGATAATTAATTCTTGGCATATGCATAGTAGTGTGTCAACATGCATAATGTTGACTCCATTTGGATCAACATTATGTATGTCGACAAAACTAGTATTCAATGGATTTAAATAGATTCACATGTATACATATATAAACGCACTATTAAATATACAGTAGCTAAACAAAGCACTTTATTGCAGTTAAGTCTGTCCCCTCACTAATCTCAACAGGCTAATCAACCATTAAAAGCATGTAGTAAATATATACTACATTAAATGCATCAGTGAAAGTTATATGCAATATATATATACACAAATGAATAGTATAGTTGAAGAAATATACATAGATGAAGGGATATTCTGATATTCTGTCGGAACTGTAATTGTTTGTTGTATTATTCCCCAGCATCAGAAAAAGAGCTGTTACACTAAGACCACAAAGACACAGCTACTTCCTTAGATATGTTAGACAGGGGCCAATTGTCAGGATGAGTTGTCACATAAATGGTTGTTGTACTTACAGGAGGCTGAAATAGACTTTTATCATAAACCAACTATTATCAAATTTAGTCTTTTTATTGTTATGACTGTGATTTATAGTAAAATAGGGAATATTCTTAAGCAATCTATGAATGGAGATGTGTAATGTTCGCTTTCCCCACAGTTGGTATGATCTGATTATGAAGCCACAGTCATTTGTAGACATTTCATTAGACTTGGGGCTGTACGTTTTGGACAGATGGGTCAAGAAAATGCTGATCTGTGAGCTGATCACTATTTGGTGATAACTTGGGTAAGCTGACTGTGGTAGTGACTGGGCAAACATGGGCAACCTTTTGCTGTTGATGTTATATTGTTTATATGAGCATGACCTTGGTACACATTGCTAAATCTTCTCTGTGAAGTAATTTCAACTTTCATCTCCAAAGGCCTTCTCCAGTGCAGCTGTGGAGTCAGAGATGTGGTCTGAATGGATTCTTGTTCAATACATCAATAGCTTAGATGGCAGCAAGAAACAATGAACTGTGGCTAAAAGGACAGTACTTGCCATGGCATTAACCCTATGGCTCAGAGGTAGACACCACACATGAGAAAGGATAGTATGTTAAAGAAAGAAACCTTCCATGCAGTACAATCAGGGGAATCTCTGGGTCTGACTTATAGGTAATGAACCCCTAGAAATACCTGAAGGAGTTACATACACAGTACATACAATAAAAGCAAAAATCATGATGGTGACTCACAATATGCAGCTTGTGTTGCAAATATAAGGAACTCGATTGCAGTCTATGACCAGTAGATCTCTCCACCCAAGAGATTCAACATTGACCGAAAGGGATACCTACCAAACAAGTATGAGTGTTCCCCTATTAATATGTATCTTAATAACTGGTAGATATCATAAAAGTAGAATAAACTTCATGGTGCCCCCACCTCAATCTGAAGTGGACCTAATTTAATCCTGCTCCATACTTGGAATATAAGAGATTTATTTTATTGTTTTGCACTTCAAATAACTGTTTTAAAGTGCTACTGTTTTATTTTTGCTTTATTTGTTGCCTTTTGCCTTTAAATCATTCTTAAAGTTCCCAGTACTTGAGGTTGTCTTGGGAAAGTAATTTGTTTCAGTTGTTTTGTTGGAGCATTACACTCACAAGCAACCTTTCTTAATGTTATGACATCAAGAGGTTAGCAATGCTCTGTACAGATGCAACTTCCCAGAAAGTAAATTGTATCTCTAAAACTACCCTTAGACCTGAAACCTGTAACTTAGTGTGGGAAAAACAAAGTCATTTCACATAGGCAAGGTTAGAGCAGCTAGTGTGGACATTAAACAGTGTAACTGTCAAATCTTAGAACAATTTAGCCTAGTCTAGTGCCAAACCCTAGAGACCACCCAAGGAGGCCTAATTATACCCCAGTCCATAACCTACAGTAGCCCCCCCAAATATGGGTCTGGATAATATGGATATGCAATTCTCAAATGTCTCTATAGCCAGCTTGGTAGATAAGGGCTTCTTGAGATGATGCAGCAATGGCCTCACGCTCACAGACAACAGTTTAATCCTTAAAGTAACAAACACATTATGTACGAGATGCACATCCACAATTTCACTGGAGGCAAACATCTCACATACAAACAAGATTGCCAAGAACACACACACTGCATCCACCACACACATAGATCAACTTATGCTGCAGCACTAGAAAGCAGTCCTCCCAAACCTCAAAGACCTGTTAAGCATATAAACAGCAATACCCATCTTCAGCTATTTACTTACGAATCACTTACCAAACACCACTTAAACACCTACACCCAGTGGAGCCCCAAGAGCAAAGTCCACAAGGCAAGCAAACATATTACCCAGGATCTTGTCATAGTGAACAAAACAAAGATTCTCCATTCAGAATGAACAAGGTGAAGATAACAGTTAGTTGCTTATCTAGAGCCACGATCTGCCATGTTACGCATATTCAAGTCAACACACCACAGGTACCAGTATGATTCTAGCACAGTCCATGTGGGCATTGATGACCTGAGACATACTTCCCTGGATTAAATAAAGAGCGACATTATTGATCTCTCTGAATATGTGTCTCAGGCAGGTATATGCCTTGCATTGAGCAGCATTCTACCTTCACCAAGGATGATGCTACAGTATGAACAAAAGATGATTGGCTTCAGTAAATGGCTTAGTTTCTGGTGTCTTTCTAGGGGGACTCAATATTTGTCAGAATGGTAGGACATGGTTAACCAACCACGTTGCTTTGCAAAGGATGGTTTGTACCTGTCTCGCCTAGGCTTCCAAATATTGGTGAAAGTTTTTATCCACCTCCTTAGAGACTTTTTTATGCAAGGTCAAATTGACAAGCCAACTGATATAGCAAATAAAACCCAAAGAAACCTAAAGGTGTTGCTGCTGAATGTTAGGAGCCTAATCAAGAAACTCTATACCATGCAAGGCCTCCTTACTCTGAAGAATGTAGACATGTATGCCATTACCAAGACATGGTTTAAATCCATAGAATATAATCTGGCAGTGCAAGGCTTCAGTGCCCTCCATACATTCAAACCATCAGCTGCACAGACAGAAACAAAAGGTGGAGGAATCTCAGTCTACATTAGCAAGATGTATAACTATAGTCTGGTTAAACCGGACGATGCCCTGGAGTTTATCCATGTGCAAATCACCATAGAAAAAGTATTATACCAAAATGTAGCAAGCTATAGGCGGCCCTCTTATCTCCCTAGAATCCCTTAGCTCATACCTACATCAAAGGGAGACACAACATTAAAACAAATACCCTATCTATGGGAGACTTTAACCACCTGATCAAAAATCCACAAAGAGAGGCTATGAGGTTGTATATATGAAAATCCAGCAAAACAACCAATGCAAATACTACAGGAAGCTGACATGAATAAATAACTTTATTACACAAAACAAACCATTAAACGCTTTCGACCAAATACTAGGTCTTAGCATAGCTAACTGTCACAACACGGTCCTTTTTAAAAGACATTAACCTAATGACGTAATTACATAATTAATACCAACTGACTTATTAACATCTTCTTTTGTTCCTATTTCTTTTCAGCACTACTGAATAATTAACCATTCCTTTAAGTCCTAGGGTTACATAAGCATTCAAAATGACTTGCTATTTAATTTCTAAAAATTCTAATTCATCATCTCTGTTACCATTAAAATCCTTAGGAACACAATCAATTGCTGTAAAAATAAATTTGTTAACATTCTTACAAATCATAGAATGGTTTACTAAAGTGTTCTGATCATTTTTGTTTTTAATGGCACAGTAATGTTCATATATTCTTTCGTTAAGCTGTCTGTAGGTCTTTCAGGCATAAAATATTCACATGACAAACATTGTGTATAGTAAACCACAACTTTGGAATTATGTGTAAAATAACCTTGAATACTTTTCAATTTTTGTTGCATCACAGTAGAAACTAGAACTTTCAGATATACGCGTACCTTAAGAACAACTTAACCATTAAAACATATCCACTCTATACTGTTGTTGACTAAACATTCCAACTTTATTTGACTGTTCATTAAAAATATCTTTTAAATTTCTTCTTTGCTTATTAATAAACAGAGGTTTCTTCCCAGCCAGACTAGCAATTTCATCATTCCCAGTTAAAATTTATCAATTATTGTCGCTATATCCCTTATCAATTGACTATCTAAGGAGAACACAACAGGTATATCCATAGACCACTCTTTATTTGTGTCTACATTCTGTTTCTCTGGGACAATATTTGATTCTCCAGTGGCAAGGTATAAATATTTTAGGGGATACCCTCTATGCAAAAAACACTTCCACATATTTTCAACCAAACTATTAATCATGTCTAATTCTGGATAAGTCTTTTAATTCTCTTAATCTGTCCTTTAATAATTTATGCTTCAAATATGTAAGATACATGCTATTATAATGCAAAATAACATTGCTAGCTGTATTCTTATAAGATATAAGAAAAATGTTCCTCACTATCTTGTTTCTTAAAAATTTCAACAACTAAAAAACAGACTCTATCAATACTCTTATAATAAACAAAATGTAACCACCTGTCTATAGACTGGGAAACATACACTGCCTCAAGTTCACAGGCACAATGATTCCTGGACTTTATTAACACAAATATCCTTGAACCAATAGTGAGCACATCCACCAGAGGTTTAAACATACTAGACCCAGTACTCACCAATATGGAAGAGTGCTGCATCACTCCAGTGTCAATCCTCAATGGTGAGATTGGACCTCAAAACTGTCTCCTTCAAAACAAAAATTAACTTATTAACTAAAGCAAACCCTAACAGTTATGAACTATTCCAAAGCCAACTGCACCCTATTAAATGATAGTTTGTCAAAATTCAGTGCCCCTCTCAACCCCAAGTTCACAGGAACCTATGTGCAATTGTTCACAGAGACCCTGTACAACCACATAAGAGGCTGTATAATAGCTTCTGTACCTACTAGAAGTAAGCCCAAAACAAGTTACAAACAAACCACACTGGTGAAATCCTAACATTAATAGAGTATATAACAAAAGGAAAAAGTTATGATCAAAATCAGGAAGAGCAACTCCCATAAAGTTATGAGCTCTGTAATTAAATTAAGCAGGAAACAACTAGGCCTAACTAAGACCAGCAATGCCAATTACAAAATCAAGATAGCCTCACAGGCTAAAGAAAACCACAAGTCCTTATACAGCTATGTTCAAAAGCTCTAAGGCAGCACACATTAGTTTGCTGAACCAATGGTCAGTGGTGTGACCTTCACCTTGCAGAGCGACATAATGAATTTGCTGGCTGACAAATTCAACTCAGACTTCACCCCCCCACAAACTACCACACACCTACCCCCATGAAATACATGCTAGCATTACTCCCTACTATTGATAGGATGCAGGTCCTGGTGGTGCCTGCTAAGGCCAAGAATGCAGCCTCAATGGGCCCCAACAATATCCCGGGATGATTCCTAAATAGCTTAAAACATGACCTATCAGGACCTTCTGTCTTTGTACTATGAGACTGGAGGACTGCAATGGCTATCCTACTTCACAAGAGTAAATCATCATGTGATCCCAGAAACTACAAACCTAATAAGTCTGACTAGTCTGTCATGTTCTAATGCTAAGTCATGGAATGAATTATCATGGAAAGGATCAACAAAGACATAGGCAACCTACGTGACCTTCAGACACTGGACCCAGTCCAGTTTGGCTTAGACAAGGAAAGGTCATGTCTACTGAACCTGGGGGACTTCTTAGAGAAGATCACCAAAGCAATGCATGTATGGAAAAAAGTGCATACCACCTACCTAGACCTGGCTAAGATATCAGATACAATGGTGTACAGTTGGCAAACACACTGAACTGGACATAAAACCCTACATAATTTGCTGGATTGCCAGCTTTCTCACAGACAGGATCCAGGAAGTCAGGATTCATAAGACAACTTCCCCTAAGAGACCGGACACCAGCGGGGTACCTCAAGACTCCATGTTGGGACTGCTCCAATTTGGTATCTAAAGACATAATATTAGACTGGATATTGGTATCCAACCCCATCAAATCTGCCTTCTTTGGAACACTCTCAGATTTGCTCAGTGGCCACCTCTCAGCATGTATAAATACAGTTAATTTCCACTAAGCCAAGTAACAACTGTAAAAAATGACTTGCAACATCTCTAAATTCAACCATGATAGCTTTACAACCATACTAAAATCCTTCAACTGGGACATCTGAACAAGTCTTCCTATAGACAATACTGTTTGAAAGTTTAACAAGTGATTCCTAGGCATATCTCTCAGCTGTCCAGATTTTCACACAATGTCGAGATTTTTGCCTCAAACTTTTGGTCCATTCCTCAAAAAATTTCTGTTTTTCTGGCAAATCACTGGGATGATCTGAGGAATTAAGTCACTAAATAATGGCATACTTTTGAGTTTCAGCCTTCAAATCCTTAAGAAAATGGGTATATTGCACCTTTTCAAAAGGGCTGTTCATCGAATGCCCTTTCATCGACACATATCCACCAAAATACTAAAACTCCAAATGGCTACATAAGCAAATTCTTTCCTAGGTATGCTCCTAGGTACACTTATCTACTATGCACCATTCCAGCCATGATCTCTGGCTTTCCAGTACCAGTAGAAAATGTCTCATATATAAATACATGGAAGGGATTATTATGAATATTATAAATAAATACATAGGAAACCTTCAGACACAGGATCCAACATAGTTTGGTTTCATTAAAGGCAGATCATGTCACTCAGCACTGTGGATGTTTTTGAGAAAGGTACCAAAGGTATGGATGAGGGCAACATGGTACACACTCCCTATCTTGACCTGACCAAAGCATTTGATGCTATTTCCCATTTGGGAATTGCACACTAACTCATGAAACTAGGAGCAAACCCAGTATGTCAACTATTGGATATCAAAATGGCTCATAGATAGGTCACAGGAAGTCAAGGCATTGGACTCTACCTCCACAAAAAGTTCATTCACTGGAGTCCCTCAGGCCTTGGTGCTAGGGCCTCTCCTTTTATGCATCTAGTTTTTGGAAGTCAAAGCTAACGCTGTGGTTGGCCAAGTTTCTTGATGGCTGTAAGCACGGTACAATCACAAAAATCTTCCAATTTATACTAAAATCTTCCAAGAGGGGTTGTCACGACCTAATAATTTCTGCCAGAGCCTGGTATACTTTGGAAGGAGAGACATCCTTGAGAGCTATCACATAGATAATACACCCCTGTGAGTAGACTGCAGTGATTAGGAACTTGGGAAGATATGTGGACAGTGACTTAGTCTTTGACCATCATATGTTTACTGTTCTAAGGAAATCATTCTATATTGTGCACCTGATATGTAAGAATATGGCTTCCTGGTCCAAATATGTCATGAGCATGTTGCACAGAGTCCTCATTAGACTAATCATTGAGCATACTGCATCCTTTAGTATGCACCATCTGGTATTGCAAGCATATGCAACATCTGGCATGCCCCCAGAGGTTCCTCAGAAAAAGAATATAAGGAATAAACCACATGGAATAGACAGGTGACCTCAAAGCCTTATCTTTATGGGTTCATTGTTTCATAGCTAAATACTTGGCTAGCTGTCCTTGCAGGATATTTTGCCTAGACAGTTTCCCTTTTTGTGCTTGAAATAACCAATCCCGTTTGGTTATAGACTGGTTTTACCCATCCAATGGCTGATAATTATATATTACCCCTAATGAGAATAATTGGGGTCATACTATAGATAATATGAGGGGACCCATGCATTGGATAAAGCATTTAGGTGTTGCCTCCGTTCATTAATAGTACAGAGGGCAGTCCTAGGGAAATTTTCTCTTTCCATCCATAGATCTAAGTTGCACTAAAAAACGGACACGGATGAAGTTTATTTTATGTAGATGGAAAGTCTGTTCCACAGCAGTTGTATCCACTGCAAGATATACCTGTCCCTCCAAACTGTTCTGTTGATTTGCAGAAGAGATTTAGAGCACTAGACTGAGTATGTCTGTTGCTATTTAACTTGCTGATGTGCAGTAAATCCATCAGCAATGGGCCAGAGGATGCCTTGTATGCCAGACACAGGTCATCTTTTAAGATACCGAGTTTAGTGACAGGGATTTGAGTCAGTCCATGTGTGACATATTGTTTAGGCCTTGTATCCTTTCAATAAAGTATCTCTGTGTGCATTCCTGCAATGGCAGTGTCCCTTACCAGTATTCTGCTTCACAATGTGTGTACATACCTACTTTTTATTTATCTAATACATGCTTATCATTGCATATGTTATTTCATCTCTCTGTAATCTCATTTAGTTTTAAAGGGGCTTTCCCATATGGACCTCCTCTGAAAAAGGGCAACTTGGCCCAGTAAGACTTTCCTGGTAAATTAATGTGAATAAATAAATATGACTAAATAAATGGAGCCTTTCTCCATAGAATTCCACTCAAAGAGGGTTTTGATCAGTGAGATTTTCCCAGTCAACAAAGGTAAATAAAATGAAGTAAATGAATGAACTAAACATGACTCAGTTGGTTTCAGAAATGTTCTTGAGAGAGAAGTTCAATGCTACCTAGACTGTTTTCAGCAAACATAAAACAGTGATGACTATGACTGTGGAAATTGTGGAGAGGTGAAAAGTATACTTTAAGGAACCACAGAATCATGTAGACACAACTCTTCCTGACAAGGGACTAACAGAAGCAGAATGTGGAACTGAATCCATTTTGCTTAATGATGTATGTGGGCTGATTAAAATTTTCTACTGTGGTGATGCTGAACAACTCATTTTGACCTAGAGAGAAATGCTGAAGGGATGCTTGAGTGCCTGCATGAGCTAGCCAGGAAGGAGGGGGTGTGCATTCATTGATGACTCACCCATTCTGGGGATAGAGCTGTGGCTCTGGCTGGCCATAAGGTTGATACGTAGCAGAAGAACTAAATGTTACACTCAGTGGCATTTGAGTCTGGCAGGTCCATGTTGTCACATGTAGTGACAGTATAAGTTGAGGAGAAACTCCTCAGGAAACAGCAAAAGTCAAGTTTGGAGGAACTGCTTAAGTAGTAGGGAGTGCTTCCTTAGGGTATGATAGACCACTCCTCTGGACAAGCAAGTCAACCCACTCCCTACAACTTGTTTTATGTGGGGGAATGGAGGGCCAATTGAGATTCCCAGGCAGGAAAGAATAGGGCAGAGAGCACTTATCTAGCCTGGGAATGCCTTGCTCCTTTACCACCTGCATCAAATGGCCAACAATTACAGGAGTCATTGGATGAGGTATTTTATTTGAATACATTAACTGGAGTAGGGTACTCACTCAGTCTGAATCATTTAAGGCATGGCCAAATAATTAGCAGACAAATAATACATGCAATTTCACTTATTTACGTGCACGTGCACAGGCACACACATACACACACACACACACACACACACACACACACACACGCACACATACACGCAAACACATGCACGCACACACACACATGCACACACACACACATGCACACACGCACACATGCACACTCACACAAACACCATGCCTCTCAACCTGGAAACATCAAAAATCTGGACAAGGCCCATGAAAAATAGGTACAAATCTGTATGCTGATTAACATCTAATTTGCTTACATAATTACGTAACCCCACCCACTCCAATGGAATTGTGGGATACCAACTCTCAAACGCAAACTAAAGGACAACCAAAACATGGCACCAGAGTCCCTATGCAGCTATTCCAATGTCCCATTACCTGGCTATTTCACCCCATTTACCATAAACACTAATGTGTGCATACTGCTTTACTTTTACAATGATTATTTGGATTTTATTTTTACATTTTGCAGCACAAACACTAACAGACATCTGCTAAACAAAGTAATACTGTCTCAGTACTGTCTCACAATGAAAATAGACATGGTTGCTCACACTTCCACAGGTGCTGACCATGAACCTAAAATGCAAGACCTACTCAACAGGGACACAGTTTTTTCCATATAGATGGTTTACTCTACAGCAGGTATGATGACTCCTTCTCCTCTGACAGGCAGAATAATAGGTAGCCCCTCCTCACAGAAAGTGTTCTATAAATATAAACCCTTCCTTCCATCAAGCTTACCTTCCCAGAGCAAGCATGCACCTCTGTCTGAGCTTTCTTGGCAAATGCAATGACATCCTTTCTTTTGCCAAACATTTTATGCCACATAGCTCACGCTACTTGCTGTTAGACATGTCTTCATTAACTTTCTCCATGCATCTGTTGTCAATTTCTATTGCACCTACTATCACTGGACCAGCATATCAGCTCCCACAGGAATCCTCTGTTTTTCCATTTGAGACTACAACCTAGGAGGCATTTCCTTCTTTATATACATAAGCCAGAAGGCACCTTTTTCACATTTTAATTTTCATTTTCTGACATGACAGTGCAGCATAAAGGCACAGACATTATGAAGGAAACAAATTTAGTTATCACATCTTCCTCAATGCTGCCCATTTGTGCAACAGACAATGTAAAGGAACATCACTGAACAACTCCAGAGCAAAGAATGAAAGAGCACTTGGTGTGCTACAAGAATAGCTTTTTATGACTTTCTCAACATTTTCCAGTTCTACTTTCACCATAGATCCTGCTTAAGATTCCAAGGTAGAATAAAGTCGTGCACATTCAGCTCAAATGTATACAGGTACCACTCAAGCGAAATCTATTCGTAATCCAAGAGACATTTTGTATACCATCACCATGACACAACACTATAATGTGTGGATACAGCTGGATTATTTATTATTCTGATTACTGTGGAACACCTTCTATCTTAAAACATATAGAACAAAAAAAGATCACCAGAAACATAATTTTCTCGACTCTAATTCAAAATTCAGTCATAAAAAATATCCTAGCCAGGATCTCTTAACACTGCAAGCTTTATCCAGTCCCCCTCAAATCACTACTAAAAAAACAAGTACAGATTGGTGTGAGTCTTTTAGAACTTCAAAATTAATTTCAGATAGCACATACATTGGCAGTTAGCACAGAGGGATAAGGCTATGAGCTGTGCATCTTCAGGTACATGGTTTGACTTCCTCAGCCATCATTTGCCTCTTGTGTAACCTTGAGAACAAACACTTAACCAGTCAGTGCTTTGAGACATTTGAGCCAGACTCCTTAGTGGTCTCCTGAACTGCATGCCTAGTAATGACCTATGTACCCATTTTATCATAGCCAGAATTTCATTAGGGCTAGAGGCTATGCAGGCATATAATTTTGGTAAGGCAGAGAACCAATGCTTGACAGTATTTCATTCTGTTCCAGGGCATAAAAATGTACACATACATTCATATGGACAATACTACAACTTTAGGCAGATCGATGTATCAACAATTCACCTATCTGTCTTTGGGATGTGTAAGAAAAAATGGACCTTGGCAAAAATCCACATGGACTGATTCTGCAAAGAAGCCACACCAGACAGGTGCTAAACTGTAGAAATAGGAGCTGTGAATAATAACTCCTGTACCACTGAGTATTTCATGTGAACAACAATGGTGCCTAACAAATTACCCTTGATAAAATAATTTTTCCTGTTAATGTACACTTTCTTTTCATTGTGAATAAATTTGCATTGTGGGCACATACCACATTTTCGCATACCCTTTATTTTATCTTTTGGTTTATCTACGACCATTTCAACAAGGTTTTTGAGGTTGATACCCCTTCGATATGTGTATTTTGGATATGTACCCAAAACCTTAACTAGAGCTCTATCTTCTAGTATGATGCTCCAATTCTTAGCCACTACTTCCCTTATAAATTCATGATAATGATTGGTTTATTAATGATTAATTAATGTCAAGTACTTTTTTTATATAAAAACAGAGCTGTGTGGAGTGACTTTTGTCTGATGAAGGCTGGGCATTTGCTTAGCTGAAAGCGCTTACCTTGAATAAAACAGTCCGTGCCGTTTTTATCCAGCTTGGTTCTGCTTTTCAGTTTTGTTTTTGGTTTAAACAGTTTGAGTGTATATAAGGTTGAACCTTGTTTACATTCACCTCCTCTCCCTAACTAAACACATACACACACACACACACACACACACACACACACACACACACACACACATACACGTTCTACCTCAAGAGTTGGAAAGTTTGCTCCCCTTTGTTGTGGTAAATCACTGCCTCATGCACAATTCCTCCCAGTGTCTGCCAGCACAATCACACACTTTCTATGTCTGTAGCCTTTTGCAGCCACATTCACACAACTAACAAATTTGCTTTGTAACGCAAGCAATTCATATTTCTTTGTTTTCATCACATAAAGGCAGTTGCAGAACTTTGTCCTTAACATACTAACAGTGCAAAAGCTTGTTTGGGATTTAAAATAAGAACAATGTTGTTGTATTCCTATGTATTGCTAATTCATCACATTACAAGTCCACCATTATAAATGAACTACATGTGTGTAACACAGGCTGTAAACTGAACATATTTCAGTCCTAGAGATGGCATACAAGTTCTGTGATCTAAGTAAATTACCTGTGTACCTTATTTTGTGTTACACAGCAAGGAAGCAGACATGAGAAAAGCAGCCATGGCACGCACACGTGCACGCACACACACTGACCCCAGTCTTCTTTCTGGCTGGAAAGACTGTCTTACTTACATGCTGAGTCTTCTCCCACTCACAAACTGCTGCTATTCTATGAGTCTTCTCCCACTCGCAGACTGCTGCTGTTCCATGCTGAGTCTTCTCCCGCTAGCAAACTGCTGCTGTTCTGAACAAAATAATCCAAATGCTACTGTTCCCCGAGTGCCGCTGTTCCCGCTCGCAAACTGCTGCTGTTCCGTAAACTAATCCAAATGCTGCCATTTCATTCCAAACAGAATAAAATAATCCATCTTCGCAGAACAAAATAAAATAATCCATTCCATTCAGTGCTGCTGTTCCTGCTCGCATAGCAGCCAGACCAGCCGGAAATGTGACGTGAGCTCCTTGAGCTCAATTCTGACTGGCTGGAAGCCCTGATGGTGCTGATATCATCGCGCACATGATGAAGTCAGCACAAACAGCGCGAAAATCAAAAAAATGAAAAGAAAAAATCAGAAATGAAGGGGTGCCACTCGGGAATCATGGCACCCCTTCATTTGGACTCCAAAACTCAGTTTTTACCGAATAAATTGGTATGGCTGAGAGGTATCACACACACACACACACACACACACACACACACACACACACACACACACACACACACACACACACACAGAATTTATATGATTCTATAATAATGTAGCCCACTAGAAAAAGTTACAAAATTACAAAAATAGAATATAAAAACACTTGTTAAAACAAGTATGGGGCATTAAATAAATATTATTAATTTGATATTTGAGATAGAGGGACACAGAAATACAGGCATGTGAAATTAAATAAAATAGACGAATGCCAAATTAACAATAAAATAACACATAAAAACTTTAGAATAGTGGTCACTAGTTACAAAACTATGGTCATGAGGTTCTTTTCCACTTGTAGTGACATCACAGACCTCAGCCTCCCTGAGAAACATATGTAAGGGTGCTAGAAAGGAGACTTCATTCTGCACTCAGTATGTAATGTGGATTCCGTAGTGGCTATAGAAGAGTTAGTTGACTATTTTTCTTTGCATAGATACTGAAGGTATTACTGGGGTTTGCTGATGCTGTCCATGTCTCTTTTGTGGATTTGTTGAAGGCATATTATTATGTACACCAACACATCTTGTAGGAAATGTTGCAACACTATATATGCAGTCTGAAGCCCTTTGCCGAATGTCAATCAGTCCCTGTATTTGAGCAGTGAGAGTTGTGTCAGAATTCTGAGTGTTAAAAGAAACACATTCAAAATAGCCATAGGCCTCCACAAAGTGATTTTCATAAACAGGATACCAATGCACAGTCAAGGCTTGGAAGACATCCAATTTGGCAATATAAGGACTGGATCTTTGTTATTTACAGCACATTTTATTCTTATAGCCTCAAATGACTGTAAAATAAAACATCCACTGGAAGAAAACATTGAATATGAAGTGGATAGAATGAAAATCAGCACCTCTCTGTTAGAGGCCATAGATCACTTCCAGAAAATCATGTGTTGTGGTCTGCAAATGATGGAGGAACAATTAACTCAGGCTGAGCAGTTTAAACATCTTTGAGTCTTATTTGCAAGTAAAGGTACAGGGGTTCAGCAGACTAACCACTAGGCTGGAACAGCAGCAATAGCACTGGACTGTGGTGGTTAAGCAAGAAAAAATATCCATCCATTTACAACCATATTGTCACATTTTTGCACATGGGGTTAGGGTGTCACTTCAACAGTGACAATCATTTAGAGCTAAGGTTTACAAATACAGGTGGCTAGCCCTGCTGTGGTAGTTCTTCCATACTACACTCACACCTATGGCCAATTTAGAGTGTCCAGTCCACTGGCTGCATATGTTTGAAATGTGGGAGGATACTGGAGTACCTGGATGAAACCCATGGAAACACAGGGAGGGCATTCAAACTCCACACAGAAGGCACCTCAGGTAAGAATTGAACTGGGGACCTCCTGCTGTGAAGTGACAGCATATCAACTGTGCCACCCAAAGTCATATATATACATATATATATATATATATATATATATATATATATATATATATATATAATGAGAGAGACAGAGAAACAAATGCACATGCATACTTATTTGATAAAAACTGCATAAACCTGTCAATGAATAGCATAAGTCATCCTTATATTATACATATATATTATACAATGCATTAAATCCTCTTTCAAAGCAAATGTTTCAGATATATACATACATAAAATTCATGACAAGAAAGATGCTAAAATACCCTCAAAATACACTGGATGCATGGGAAACAAAAAATGCTAAAACCCCTCAAAATATGCTGGATGCATGAGAAACAAGCAGCCTTTCATTTAAAACACCACATCCAGTTCTTATACCTCAGCATAGACCTTCAGACTAATCTGTGCCTTTTAAAATTACAGCATAATAAAGACAAACCCCCGGATTCTGCAAGCCTTGCATGGCGTGCAGGATTAGTGTAGAAGCTCTAGCAGGCAATATGTCTGCCATGTGATCCAGGAATAGCCTGCAGGGGCGTGCACGAGCGCTCCTGCACTACTCCTGCACGGACTCAGCCCCTGTATGCAAATTACCCCATTTGCAGGAGAAATCCATGAAAATGAGGTAAATTTGCGATCCAGGAAGTTGGAAACCGGCCGTGCAGGACTAGTGTAATCTGCAGAAATGTACTCGGTTAGTAATCGAGTGCATTTCTGAAAATTCCAAAACGGAGCCGTGACAGCTCCAAATAAAGGGTGCATATCAGTCAAGAGGCATGCCAATGGCCAAGTATAAGGCCACTGGCATTGGAAGCAACTTAAAAAAATAAAAAAAAATCAACTTTTATTCTTTTAGCCGATCTCGGCAATTTAAGTGTAGGGCAGCGGCGAGCAAACAGGATCTGGGGGAAAATAAGAAAATAAACCTAAAATAAGCATTTTAACTAAAATCACTATTCTGCCATTAAAGTCAATGACAGGCAGAAGACAACATGGCAAGTGAGTAGTGGTTGCTAAGGGGGAGGCTCAGTGTGAGACATGTAACTATGCATTAGCAAGCAATACTATGCAAATGAGGGGAATGATAGTGGATCCCAGTTTTCCCCAGCATACTTGTCAGGTCCCAACAGTGTAGGAGCAGGAATAGACTGGTGCAAGCCTAGGAGTCATCATGGGGGGGGGTGTCAAGCATACTATAAGTGGATTGGAGCCTTGTGGCTCAGGTTTGCTCCTAGCTAAGAACAGCTAAGCAAGCAGGTGTGTTTGAGTCTGCCTAGCACTCTTTACATTGCCTAAGTGGGTGTGCGCGCCGTGCAATGGGTTTAAAAAAAAAAAAAAAAAAGGTAAACCAGGAAATAGCAGCTCTGTGCACATTTGAGCACTGTGTTTGCTCGGCACACCCCTGAGCTTAAACAGGAAGGCAACGGGAAGGGAAAACAGTAGTAGGAAGTTAATCAAGGAAATCTAGCATAGCTGGCAGGTGAAATGTATCAGAATCAGCCAATTACACAGGCAACAAACCAGCCCAGCCCAGAACACTACTATAAACTATGCAAACACCTTCCACTCTGTTTTTCCCATACTCTACACCACCGCTGTATACAAGCGGGGAAGTTTTAACAGACAAAACAACAAATTGATAGGGGCTGCAATAGCTATCATACAACAACTTGTGGAAGAGGCTGAGAGTGGTGAGGATAGATTACTGCTGGCCAGCCCACAGTGAGGAGACAGATAAGAGTGTACAGACCCAGGGTAACCTACCAGGGGCTACATGAGCTGGAGATAGTGGAGCGCTATAGGGTGGACAGAGACCTCCAACAGCAAATTGTTGAGCTGTGCTTGCCACACCTGACACACAGAACTAACAGAAGGGAACCCATCCTAATGGATACCAAGGTATGTGTAGGCCTAAGAATACTAGCTAAAGGTACCTTCCAAAGGCCAACTGGGGATATTATGGGGATCTCACAGGCATCAGCATCCAGGGTACTCCACCAATTCCTGGATGCCATATGCCGGCCAACAATATGCAACTGTTCCACCAAATAGTAGAATACCCTGAGGTAGTGGGTACTATAGACTGCATGCACATATGCATCAAAGCACCACCCGGTGAGCGGGGTAGGGTCTACATCAACCGTAAGGGCTTCCCCTGCATCAACTACCAAGTCTTGTGCGATGCCCAGGCCAAAATAATGAATGTGTGTGCTGGCTGCCTGGAAGCTATCACGATTCCCACATCTGGCATCTGACATAGCTGCACCAGAGATTTGCCATTGGGGACATTCCACACGGTCATCTAATGGGGGATGCTGGATACACACAGGAGCTGTGGCTGATGACACCCATCAGAAATGCACACACACCCAAACAAGAACTCCATAATGAGGCACACGCACAGACCAGGATTATAATAGAGCATGTGTTTGGGATGCTCAATTCATGGTTCCGGTGCCTGGACACATCCGGTGGACCCTTGCAGTACTCACTAGCTACATGTACCCAAATTGTCATTGTATGTGCCATGCTACACAATATGATCCTGCGGAAACAGCTGCAGCAGGAACAACATGGGGCAGTGCCACCCCCCCCCACCATTGCCAAGGCTTGCACAGACACAGAATGACTCAGAGGAGGAACAATTTGAACCTGCCCCAGTAGGCAGAAGGAGGTTTGCTCAGTATGTCCTGGCCTTGGCAAAGAGGCAACACATAGCACCTACACTGACACAGGAGGGACCCAGGGAATAACACCCTCTCTGACTCTCACATACAGTAAAAGGGATGGCAAACATGACACCACCTGTGCTCAGCCATGTGTAGGTAGTGTACTATGTGCATCCAACATAGGCATTCCTGCAGCACCACCCCCAATACTGGGACACCCACAAGATAAGTGACTCACACATGCCAGTCAGGGAGGTTCACATACCCAACAACAGTCACAGCCAGCAGGACAGGTGTAGACAAACACAAACAAAGGCTGTGCTATGGCCTCTAAATGATGCCTATGGGTAACCTCCCCCCAGGCCTACACAGACAGACTACAGCAGGTCAGGCATTGGGATGTTAGCACTGCAGGGTAGAAAGTTAGAATGTAATATGTAGGTCAATTAAAACTAAGACCTGTAGTACACTGATATGTCTCTAGTCAGCATGATAGGTTAGAATACAGAAAGAAATGGAGTACCTGACATACCAGTACAGTCACAGCAAATGTGTACAATTGTCAGGTGTGCCCCCCATCCTATGTAGAAATGTAATAACAGTCAGGTGTGCCCCCCCAATCCTGTGTGCAAATGTAGAAACAGTCAGGTGTGCCCCCCAATCCTGTGAAGAAATGTAGAAATAGTCAGGTGTGCCCCCCCAATCCTGTGTAGAAATGTAGAAACAGTCAGGTGTGCTCCCACCAACCCTACCTATTTATGTAGTAACAGTCTGGTGTGCCCCCCCAATCATGTGTAGAAATGTAGAAATAGTCAGGTGTGCCCCCCAATTCTGTGTAGGAATGTAGAAACAGTCAGGTGTGCTAGCCCCAACCCTACATATGTATGTAGTAATGGTCTGGTGTGCCCCCCAATCCGATGTACACATGTCGTAACAGTCAGGTGTGTCCCTCCACAACCCTCTGTAGAAATGAAGGAACATGTATGTGCAGGTATAATACCAGTGAAGCACAGATGCACATAGTTGGCCAAGGTAGCAGGATAGGTTGTAGCATCTGCATAATATGCAGGTATGTGTGTGTTAGGTTGATGTGTGTTTCATATTGTGTGAGAGTGGTCGGTATTTATGCATGTTGAGGTAAGACCTGGTGGCCATTGCCCACTATTGCTGATGACAGGGACAAGTCCTCACAACTACAGTGCCAAACACGATACCCACCAAAATAACACAAGCTAGCAGTAAGCCATTGCAAATGTATGGTGGTAATATGTGTCACCATCTGAAAGACTGACATGGCATGGCTATTGAGCTAGATATACAAGCACTATACAGGGGAAAGTACCCTAGACATATAGTATATATTGTGTCACTGTGAAATGGGCACACCCTTGGAATAGTGCAAACAGGTATGCATCACATTATCTGATCCTGTAGTAGGGGATACCGGTGTTGTCTGCCCAAACACTCACAGATCACAAAAGAGGTAGGACTGATGTAAACAGCTGATGCAACTGCACATGCAAGCATAAATGGAATGCCCAATGCATATCTGTGTGTCAGATGAAAGTAGTGTCCATAGCACACATGCACCCAGCTCACGCAAACACCACGCAGAGCTACCTCCCTGGTTGTACCCCTGCTGTGGGGAATGGGTACAATATGATCCCAGCTGTATATGGCAATAGCAAAAGAATGCAGCATGCAGTGCAGGTGTTCCACACAGGTGTGTTGCCAGCTGTAGGTAGTAACCTGCCAGCATCCACACCACCAATCATAACAACAGAAGATATTGGCATGAACACCTAGCACACCTACCCTGTCAACCCAGGGGAATATACTGTATGGTGGTCTGAGACTGTAGGACTGACAGAATGTAACGGCCTGCCACATCTGGCCTGAATCAACAGCTAATGGCCCACAGGCATTTGCCAAGAGCCTGTGTCTCACACATACTGCCAATGCATGTTATGTCATGGACACCCAATTAACAACTCAACACACTCCACATATACCATATGCAAGGCCATGTGGACAAACCACAGTGACATGTTCACCATGTCCCACTGCATGAACTGTCGACCAACACCAACACACAGCCATGATGGGGTGATAACATTAGGGAAAGTAACAGAGAATGTATGCATAATGTAAGGAAGAGGAGAGAATAACTGAGGGGGGGGAGGTGGGAGCATGGCCAGCATGGAATGTGCAAGGACTGACACAAAGCTGTATGCACACACTATCCCTGGCTGTAAAGACATAAATGGCACCTACATACCTGTCCGTACACCACAATAGGGGTAATGTCCTGACTCATGGCCCCTGCCTCTGGGTAACCTGTGTGAATCTGTACAGCTGTGAGGTATTGCCATAGCAATATAAGACTATACTGTCATGTTGCTAGATATACATGTATGGCATCCCCTGCCAGCACTGTACCAAGGTGCTGAACTGGATACACAGACACAGCAGCAAGTGCCTGCAGCACCCCCTCCAGGATGGCATAACCTACCATGAATATGTAGGCATCTGCCCACAATACCACACACAGCTGCAGTCACCCTTGTCCCCCAAGACATTACTGTGAGCAGGAATGTCCACCTGACAGTACATAAGGACAGAAAACATCAAAGTGTATAAAAGTACACATGTCTGAATATCTCTGCTAACAGCAGTACCATGTAGCTGAATCAGCACAGACACAATCACCTACAGTGTGCACTATCCCCTGCACACTTTGTCCCCATATTGCCAAATGATCTATGGATACCCTGATGAAACAGTTTGCTACCTGTAGGTGTACAAGACAAAGGTCTGCACTGGAGTACAAACTACCTGGAATCAATCCACACATGCAGTACAGAAGGGCATACTGGGCATGCTCACACACTTATAGAAATGAAGGCAATGTCAGACAACATATTGAAAGGACATACTGGGCATGCTCACACACTAACACACATGAAGCCCATGTCTGCAAACAACAGTGGACCAGACATATCTGGCAGTTGCAGATGTTAGTGCAGACACTCCTCAGTATGCACCACTCATGCTTTGCACACACAGTGGATAGAAATACAGACATATATCCAAGGACAACACACTATAATAAGCCAAAAGTAGACATACATAGATGTGTGGAAGAGAGTGATGGTGACAAGGAGCCATCCAGGCCTGTCCCACCCAACACACAGCCAAATGGCTACAACCACATGAGGTTCAGATGTCACTCACTGTAGATACTGGCCAATGGTATCTGTCAGCAGTACCAACTATGTGGTGCAAGTGCTAGCTGTGCAACATGACTGTACAAGGAAGTAGTCATCTAGCAGCTGTATACATGTACCAGGGCGTGTGCCTGCATGTGGTGTGTCAACCCTTAGATGAATGGGTTACGGCCCATGCACACACACTGGCCTCCCCATAGCCCTAATATGACAAGCCTGCTGAGGTCATCCACTGTGAAATACAGCTTTGGGAAGGCTTTAGCCTAGTAATCTCCATGGTACATCCTATAACTGCGTACTGCTGTAGTGTGATAAAATAGTTAGGTAGGAGGTCTAATCCTAGACATGGCAACTGTGTGTGTGTGGGTGGTTGTGTCTGTCTCTGTCTGTGTCGAGAGCAATGCTTTTTAATCTAGTCACACTCCCTACAATTCAAATGCCCTACTTTGACAAGGCTGCTGATGTCATCCACCCTGAAATACAGCTTTGGGAAGGTTATAGTCCAGTAATATCCATGGTGCGTCCTATAACTCTGCACTGCTGTAATATAATAAAATAGTTAGGTAGGAGTTCTAATCCTAGACTTGGCAAGTGTGTGCATCTGTCTCTGTTGGTGTAGAGAGCAATCTTTTTTAGGCTAGTCACACTCCCTACAATTAAAATGCCCTACTTTAGCAAGGCTGCTGATGTCATCCACCCTGAAATACACATTTGGGAAGGTTAAAGCCCCATAATCTCTGTGGTGTGTCCTAAAACTTCATACTGCTGTAGTGTGATAAAATAGTTAGGTAGGAGTTCTAATCTCAGACTTGGTAACTGTGTGTCTGTCTGTGTAGAGAGCAATGCTTTTTAGGCTAGTCACACTTACTACACTTCAAATGCCCTACTTTGGCAATCCTGCTGATGTCATTCACTGGGAAATACACCTTTCGGGAAAGAGTACTCCAGTTATCCCTGTGGTGCATCCTATAACTGCTTCATGCTGTAGTGTGGTATAGAACTCTGGTAAGGGTGCTATCACCACACATGGCAGTTGTGAATGTTTTGTGTGTCTTGCTATGTCTGTGTAGGGAGCAATGCATTTTAGGCTAGACACACTCATTACACTTCAAATGCCCTACTTTGGCAATCCTGCTGATGTCATTCACTGTGAAATACACCTTTGGGGAAGGAGTACTCCAGTTATCCCTGTGGTGTGTCCTATAACTGCTTCATGTTGTAGTGTGACCTAGAACTCTGGTAGGGGTTCGATCCCCACACATGGCAGTTGTGGATGTTTTGTGTGTGTTTCTATGTCTCTGTAGGGAACAATGCCTTTTAGGCTAGTCACACTCACTACACTTCATATGCCCTACTTTGGCAATCCTGTTGATGTCATTCACTGTGAAATACACCTTTGGGGAAGGAGTACTCCAGTTATCCCTGTGGTGCATCCTATAACTGCTTCATTCTGTAGTGTAATATAGAACTCTAGTAGGGGTTCTATCCCCGCACATGGCAGGTGTGGATGTTTTGTGTGTGTTTCTATGTTTGTGTAGGGAGCAATGCATTTTAGGCTAGTCACACTCACTGCACTTCAAATGCCCTACTTCGGCAATCCTGCTGATGTCATTCACTGTGAAATACACCTTAGGGGAAAGAGTACTCCTGTTATCCCCCTGGTATGTCCTGTAATGGCTTCCTGCTGTAGTGTGATATAGAACTCTGGTAGGGGTTCTATCCCCACACATGACAGTTGTGGATGTTTTGTGTGTGTTACTATGTCTGTGTAGGGAGCAATGCATTTTAGGCTAGTCACACTCACTACACCTGAAATGCCCTACTGCAGTCCTGCTGATGTCATTCACTGTGAAATACACCTTTGGGGAAGGAGTACACCAATAATCTCTGTGGTGCATCCTATAACTGAGTAGTGTTGTAGTGTAATAAACTAGTTAGGTAGGAGCTCTAATCCCAGACATGACATGCTTGTGTGTGTGTCTGTGTTTGTAATTTGTATCTTGTGTGGAGGTGGTTGCGAGTGTGTAACAACTGGAGTCAATGGAGAGTGGGTTTTGCAGATCTCTTATATGGTGGCCCTAGTATATATCACAATGCCCACTGTACAGGGATAACAGATGTGAAATAGCCAAGAGGCTGGGGTGCATATCCATACCCCTACATTTGAAATCAAGGCCAGGCGAACAAAGTGAGTGACCCTAGTAGCATCCAGATAACACTCTCAACCCATGTCTCATACACATACACACACACACACACACACACACACACACACACACACACACACACACACACACACACACACACACACACACTTGCCTAGGCAATAGCCACTATGTTGGTAGTACCCTGCATATTGCCCACAGAGTGTGATTGCAGTGGGCTACTGTGGGCATGACACCCCTACCATCAGTCCAATATGCACGTACATGCAGACAGTGTACCTTCCTCATTTTCCCCAAAGGACACCTGCAACACCTGTGGTGCCTTCAAATGTGACCCACAAAGGACATACCATGCCTGAAAACACACCCTGTATGGACAGATACCACTGACACCAGGGAATACTGGTATCATGCTATCAATGTAGGTGCTGGTCAACCTGCCGTCCATTAACAGTGCTCGCCAGGACTGACACATCTGATGATAACAATCTGTGTACACAACATGGGCCGGACACCCTAGGTAAAGTTCCACATGTCACTGTACATGCATGTGGGAGGTGTGCACATCCCAGACACTGACCATGTCATGGACTAAGGAAAACATACATGGCAAGCAATTCACAGCATTGGCCACACGCAATAGTCACCCAGGTGACTGAATGGTGAATACAATACCCTCTTGTGTAGTCAGATCCAGACACTACATCCCTGAACCACAAGAAAGACCATTTTCATGTGGCCAGATGCCAAGGTGTACCCATCACCTAGCCTTGTATAGCTGTCTGGCACAGTCAACCACAATACACCCATGCAGCAATTGCACCCATGCATGTCAGTACTGGCACCCTGTGTCTGTGTGTATGTTGCATGATGTGTATGACCACATTCACACTCACTACAACCCCCATTGACATACTGAAGCATGCTGTCTGATGTCAGACACCTCCACATACCCTTTGCCCATATCACCTCTGTAAGACCTCTGTGGTGCATGTGATACCTGCACTGTAATGTGTTGTGGCAATCCTACTAGTGATGAATTATATTCCTGGTCCTGTCGAGTGTGTCAATGTGTGTGCATCACTGTGAGAGTGTGGCTGTGTTGACTCTGGCACCTGTTCATGCAGACAGGCACGTGTACTACACCTACCATATAACTACCATATCCCTTTTGCAAATGTCACTCACCATCACATATACATTTTGAGGGCTCCTCAACATGGAACC